>NC_043961.1:42050210-42187710 GCF_902148855.1 Sphaeramia orbicularis
TGACGGAATTTTTACGACCCTGTCTGTCAAAATGACGGACAATAAAACCTCTGCTGTATACAACCTCTGCTGTATAGCTAGATAGAAAGATATAGGTATATAGATAAACAGCTCAGTTAAATATGCACTCTTCACATCTACCCTCTACCTAATTGTGACAGCTGAGTCAGCAATGACAATAGTGTTGTTCTAGTCATTCATTCATTCATACATTTTTGTCATCTAACTACTCCTGTGTACTTTGTAGTATTTAAACCATTTAAACTTAAAAATGTGCCGGTTATTAAACACATTTCTAGAGAGAGAGAGAGAGAGAGAGAGATGCAAAAAGAAAAAATGGGGGTGGGGCAAAAAACAAATTTGAGCAAGCAATTTATTGAAAACAAAAAATTAAACTGAAAAAGGCTGTTCATCACCATCCATCCATTCATCCATTATCTTCCGCTTTATCCGGGGCCAGGTCGCGGGGGCAACAGTCTAAGCAGGGACGCCCAGACTTCCCTCTCCCTAGACACCTCCTCCAGCTCTTCCGGTTCATCACCCGAATCAAAAATTTAAGACCACAGCCTTTAAAAGTCAAAATCTGTGCAAAAATGTGGATTCAATGTCATTTTGTCAGGTATTCACACTGTCATGACCTCCAGATGGCAAAGGCAAAAAAGCTTTCTCTTTTTGAACATGGTCAGATTGTTGAGCTGCATAACCAAGGCCTCTCACAATGCGCCATCGCTGCTGAGGGTGGATACAGTAATGTAGCTGGTTTTCTAATTACCTCTGCCAAGGAATGGCGAAGGTTGTGTTTTCATTGGGTTTGTCTGTTAGCAAGACAACTCAAAAAGTTATGGATGGATTTGGATGAAATTTCCAGTAAATGTTGATACTGGCTCAAGGAACAAATGATTACATTTTGGTGGTGTTGGGGCAGGGAGGCTGATCTGCCTTGGCGGAGGTCTGCACTCTCCGAGTGCTTCTCTAGCTCACAATAAATCACAATTTTTTCCACTTTTTTGGCCAAATAAAATATCAGTGTATCAAGTATTCTTCTGTCCACATTCTTGTGGAGCTTTTTGTGATATCTTGTACCTCTTTACCCTCAGAAGCGTGTTTGTGTGTGTGTGTGTGTGTGTGTATATATATATATGTATATACTGAACAACAAAAGGAAACGCAAGTATGTTTCGGTACTGGTTTATATGGGAGTTTGATTATGAATATTGGTTTCATATGAGATATTTATATCCAGCTGCGAAATTTACAGTGGGTCTCTCTTGCTGTCCTTGTAGCACTGAGTTGACGGTCACGGAGATGGGCCAAGCGAATATGGCGATCCTGATTACAGGTGGTCACACGCTGTCTTCCGGATCTTGGTCTGTCCCGAGTGGTCCCTGTGTCACGGAATCGTGTCCTCAGCCTACTGATGGTGGACTCGTGCACTTGCAGACGTCTGGCAACATTGCGAGCCGTTAAACCAGCATCAAGCATACCAATGGCGCATTCTCTCAGATTATCGTTAAGCCGAGGCATCGTGGTAATGCAGTAGCTTTTGAATCTTACCATTTCTTTTTATAGCCCCCGGATAAACAAAGGGAATTGCCACTCCCATTTGTTGCTCCCACTACCATATCACTCAAAACGTACCGCACCTCCGATACTTTGTACACGTGCTCAACACCACTCGTGGTCGTGTTTGCCTGCAAACACACGCTCCAATGGTTACAACTCACTTATTGTAATGTGTATCTCAGTTGACAACTCAACAGGACAGCTGAACTCTTGCCTAAATTAACGACCAAAACTTGCGTTTCTTTTGTAGTTCAGTATATATATAAAACCCTGATACTACTGTCACAGCTGGTGTAGTCTCCATAGCAACACACCTGATTCTGATTGGATGGTGACACAACACAGCTGATTCCAATTGGCTGACTACACAATTTTTTTTTTTCTCAGTAGATTATATCTTCATAAATCTTCATAGAATGCAGAAGATGTTGATTGGTGGGTTTAGTTCTGATTCATTTCTTATGGATAAGCAGTTTAATGCGATTTGACCTGTTTACAGGTTGAATCCTTCGGCTCTGATGTCACAAAACAAATCCATCTATGTCTGATACACACACATATTCACTGCCTGCTGCTGACCACCAAAATAAAAGCCTAAACTATGTAACAATACTTTGTAAAAGTGGACGTATAGCCACAGGATGTCACAGATTTTAACATGTTAAAAATAAGTTATATTTTTAAACAATTTATACTTTTAATATTTAACCCTTTTACATTGTTGTGCTTTAACTTTTTCAGTTCCTACTTAAACAGTTTCTCCACTTTCTCAAACTTTACTATTTAAAACTATTTGAATGTATTTTCACTTTGACAGTGATCTCCAATATAAACAATTTCATCTTCTTCAATTTTATTCCTTCATTTTGTCAAAATGTTCTAATTTGAAGGTCTACTTTTCCAGTTATATTCAGCAGAGGTTCAACTATTACTTTTCAACCATTTCATCTCCTCTTTCAACTTTCATTTTCACTTGCATTATATTTCTGCCTTAACCCAGCTCAGCTCAACCTTCCACATTTATTTTTAATTCTGACAGTGTTTTTTGTACTCTATGCTTTTAATTTTCTGTAGTTTTCATTTTTCACTTACATAATACTTGAACTTACATATGTTCAGCTAAATTCAGCTGTTTCAAATTAATTCAGCTATGTGCCACTAACAGTTCAGCTGTATTTCAGCAAAGCTTCAGCTGTCAGTATCTGTGCAGACATTTGAATTCATCTAGTTTTTACTTTCCAGTTGTGTTTGTGCTTGTCTGTGACAGGTGGACATGGATAGTAGATGAAATATAAGACTCTATTTTGACACCTGCAGATTCCTGTAAAAACACAAATAGAAGGTTGTTTCAGCTCCAGTGCATCAGTGAAACCATGGACTGTAGTTGAACAATGAGAGCCAGTAAATAAGCCGTGGATTAAAGAAGATGGTGGGAGGTGTGTGAGGGGGTCAGAGGTCAAAGGTCATGTTTTGATGTGCAGCTTCAAAGCTGCAGCTGTGACAAGAACACAGCTGAGAGAGAGAGAGATGAAGTGGATTTATGTTTCTACTGGTCACAGACCATCCTTTAAAACTGACCATGTTCATTCCAGCTGCTCGGTGAATCCACATGATCCGCCTGGGCAGAAAGAACCTGCAGTTTAAAGCAGGTCTGCACCTCATGATGACACTATAGTCTGTCTGCTAGACTATTTTATTCTAATTTCTTGATTAATTGATTAGTTTTTGTAGTTTTAATTTTGAATGAAAATCAATAAAATGCAATACGTTAAAAGATGCCCAAAATAATCAAAACAATGAATAAAATGACAAAGTAATCAAAATTTGTTAAAATCAACGCAAATTGAAACAGAATAATTGTCAAATTAATTTTTAAAATTTATCAAAATAAATCACTAATAAATCAAAAGAACTGAACAAAAATGTGCAATATAATCACATTAATGAATGATGCTGCTTTGACAACATGAAGCTGATCTAAACAATCTAGTACAAAGTGACTTCTCAAAATCTACATATTCATATTAATTTAACAGACTTAGTGATGTGAATAACTGCTGTAGTTTAAGGAGGTTGGTCTCTGCCTGTTGTAATGATGGTGTTCACTAACTGGTTTGGATGTTTACAGTTTCCACTGTGGACTGACTGATTAGTGTTGGTTTGGTGGAAGCTCCTGTTGGTTGTTTTACTGTGAACTTGAAACAGTCAGGTTTCTGATCCATGTGATTGAATTTCATATCAAACAGGCAAAACACTGTTTACATCCAGAGGTGAGATCCTTTTCTGTCACTTTGCACCTGCACAAACTGTATGCTATGAAAGTACTTCAGCTAGAATATTCAGGTCTATTAAAACCAGGACTAGGCCATATCCTGGATGCTGAGATCAGGATGCAGTGTTTACAAAGACAGGATACTGTGGTGCATGTAAACACAATAAATCCCATCAGATCAATGTGGTTCCACTGGCACAGATGAGTTCTCTGAGGGTTTAATCAGGGCTGTGTTAACAAGCATTATGGGCCCCCGGGCAAAGCAGTGAACTGGGGTCCCTACCACAACTACTCACAGGAATAAAAACATAAGTGTTCTGTAAAATCAAACGTATGTGTATTTTACTGGCACTTTATTTGATATTTGATGTTTAATTCAATTATGATTGTTTTCATATAAATAATTGAATAGATAGTTTAGATTAGGTAAATTAAACATGTTAGTTACTAAACTTAATTCAAATATAATGTTTAAGTAAAATTTATAGATTGTTTGAAAAACTCTGGTACAAAATAATAAAACCTTTATAAAATTATTGAAAAATTGCAGTACAGAATAAAACAAATTATTTAAACATAATTGAAAATTGAATTAGCAATTAGTGAAGTAACTATACACCTTTGATGTGTATGTTCAGTATGATACAAGGGTCATTGAAGGCTTAACAGGGCCCACAAGGAAGTGCCCATCAGGCCTGTGTGTTAAGACTACTCTGGGTTTAATGACAGTTTAAGTAAAAAAAAACTCTAAACTCTCATCATGCAGACCTTACACAGGGTTTTCCTTTGTCCTTTCCAGAATAAACAGTTGATTGTTATCCTTTATTTGCTTTCTAGAGACTAAACACAGATGTTTGCTCCTTAACGGCATCCTTTTCTCCAGAGTTCCTGCTTTTGGAGAATGTGGTCCATCACTTCTCCTACCCTTGTATCTTGGACCTGAAGATGGGCACCAGGCAGCATGGAGACGACGCCTCCGAGGAGAAGGCAGCACGACAGATGAAGAAATGTGAACAGAGCACGTCAGCCACGCTGGGAGTACGAGTCTGTGGCATGCAGGTAGAAACAGAACAACACCACCTCTGAAACAACACCTCTGACACAACACCACCTCTGAAATACCACCTCTGACACAACACCACCTCTGACACACCACCACCTGACACACCACCACCTCTGAAACACCACCACCACCTGACACAACACCACCTCTGAAACACCACCATCTGACACAACACCTCTGACACACCACCACCACCTCTGACACACTACCATCTCTGACACACCACCATCTCTGACACACCACCACCTCTGACACAACACCACCTGACACAACACCTCTGAAACACCACCACCACCACCTCTGAAACACCACCACGTCTGACACAACACCACCACCTGATACAACACCACCTCTGAAACACCACCACCTGACACAACACCTCTGACACACCACCACCTCTGACACACCACCATCTCTGACACACCACCACCTCTGACACACCACCACCTCTGACACAACACCACCTCTGAACCACCACCTCTGACACAACACACCTCTGAACCACCACCTCTGACACAACACCACCTCCACAGTTTCAGATCAGTGAACTCATTCTATTAAAGTAAACTGAATCCATTCTATGGGATTTCTAAGAATTCAATCACTTATTCCATGAAAATGTTCTAGTTTGAGTCTGTATTCAGACTGATTTCATTCAGGACGGACACATACTGTCCATGGGACAGACTGATCCATAGACATGGGTATTTGCATTTTAATGATCATCTGGGTTTTTTTTTTCCAATATCTAAATGAATAAATAAATGGGTTTCCAGTGATAATGAATACTAAAGGATGAAGATGTTCTATAGCTCTACTGTGAGTTACTGCATTCTCCATCAGCTGGTTCTAAATTAACTCGTTAAAACACCTAAGTGTCACAGTAATATGATGGAAAGTTTAGACAATCTGGTTCATTTGAAGACACTTCAGGGCTCATGTTTCCTGTGGAAAAGATCAATGGTGAAGCTGAGAAACATACTGATACAGAAGTTATATTGATTTAGATTCTGTGATGGGACTTTCTTTGGCTGATAAAACAGACACTTACACTGTGTTTCCTCTACGTGATAGTGGCTCGACTCAAATCGGGTACCAGATACTATTCCTGGAGACCATTTCCATTACAGGATACTACTGACTTTAGAGTACCTGGTTGTCATAGCGCCTCCGTGCGTAACTTCCGTGACGTGTGCTCAGAGAGTTGCTGATAAACTTGTTCGTTGCCCCGTCAAGCTCACGCTGAATGTTCTCCGTCCCTGTTTAAGTCCAGGTTAAAGACACACGTTCAGACTGGCTTTTAACCCTTAGCACTGAGACCCTCTTAGGTTTTAAATCTGTGGTCTTTTCTGTCACTGTGTGTTGGGTCTTATTGTTTTATGCACTTTTGTAGTATTTGATTAAACTGTTGTTATCTTACAATTTGATCATGTTTTTAGATGTAAAGCACTTTGGTCTTCTTTGTGTTGTTCTAAAGTGATATATAAATAAACTTTGATCAATCGATTGAATCTTTTCATCAGCCACTGAGGACAGAAAGGTCTGAACCTCCTCGACCAACCACAGTGTCATTTTGCGGACTGTCATCATGGATTAGCCTACTGGTATATTTACTTTGAACTTCCCGATCTATTTTTTTTTTTTAAATGGCAGGCCATGCATAGATAATGCAGAGACAACTCTCTGACCAATCAGTGGTCTGCTGTGTTTACACGTCACATTTTAGTGTCTCTTCACTCGTTTTGGAACCTCAGCCAAGCAAGTACTGAAAAAATAGTACCAGATTCCAGGTTCTTTGACATAATTGAAATGGAAAAAGGCCAGGTCGAGTTAGGCCGGTACCACATAGTGGAAATGCAGCATTATATGGTTCTGCATAATCATTATCCAATCATCAGCCAAACAACTTTGATTTTTTCTATTTTTACCCAGTACCATTAGAATCAGGGCTCTGTTTTCCCAGAGCACCGCCCTAATGTGGCTGTTCTGGTGGCAGAAGTCAGAGGGCCAATCAGACCCAGTCAGATCATTGTCAGTACCATGCACTCATTCCACATCTAAAATCACAGTTTATCCAATACGTCAGTTTGACCTCTGCAACTTCTAACATAATTCCTTGTTAGGTTCGAAGTTCTTATTATTAAAGGAATTTGACCAATTTGACACTCATTATCTTGAGATTGTCAGTACCAAAACATGAGTGTTTTCACATATATGTTCCAGTCCTGTGACAGTGGAGAACATCTGGTTTCACCTTTAGAATGATGTACAGATCAGACGGACTAACCCTTGTATTAAATACAATAAATACTTCTATACAATAAATACTTCTAAAGGACTAGTTTTGCATTTTGACGTTCATGATGGTCATGTTGATGTTCAGTGTTGGACTTTAACTCCATGGTTTGTGTTCTTCCTGTACCTGTGTTTCCTGCGGTTCCATGTATCTAGGTGTACCAGCTGAACACAGGCCACTACCTCTGCAGGAACAAGTACTATGGCCGTGGCCTGTCCATCGAAGGCTTCCGCCAAGCCCTGTACCAGTACATGCACAATGGGAGGGGCCTGAGGCGGGACCTTTTTGAGCCAATCCTGAATAAGCTTCGCAGTCTGAAGGCGGTGCTGGAGAAGCAGGCGTCCTATCGTTTTTACTCGTCTTCACTGCTCATCATTTATGAGGGAAAGGTGAGGAAACACATGAACCTCATATTCAAGTTATATGAAATGACCTTTAATGAAAGTCAACATGAGTCTGAAGGGTCTGATAGTGGATGTCGATCCCAGATTCAGTGGCTCAGTCTAGAACCGCCCGACCATCCCATAATGAAAGTAGAAACTAGATGACAATGGATCCACAGATCAGAGTAACCTACAGTAAAGGACCCCCCTCCCAGACAGCAGAACATAGACCCATAGACCCCAAACTCAGGTACTGACCGTGGTTTAATTTCAGATCAGGACGGGTGTCTCATGTGTGTTGGTGGTTTGTGTCTACAGGAGCCCGAGGGCCCCCCAGGACTCAGCTCAGGGCAGCACAAGACGTCTGTGGCCCCCACAGAGGCCCTCAGTGCGCCCCCCCTCCATGCACCTTCAACCCACAACACCCCCTGTAAAACAGACACCAGCCAAGAGTCGGAGCTGGGTCCCGGACTGGGACCAGGGCTGTGCTCTGTCTCCTCCCATGGACCTGGACTGACAGCCCCCTCTCCCCGCCTCTCAGTCAGACTGCCACTCCTTTACCCCACCTCCCCCCTCAGCTCACCCCCACCCAAACCCATCCTCAGATCCCAGTCTAGTGCCCCCCCAGCACCCCCCCCTGGTGGACGTTCGTATGATCGACTTCGCCCACTCCACCTTTAAGGGTTTCCGTGGCGATACAGCAGTGCATGATGGGCCAGACCGGGGCTATGTGTTTGGACTGGAGAGCCTGGTCCGGATCCTGGAGAGTCTGCGTGATGACAACCGGCCATAGCCCATCACCACCACCACAGACACACACACACACACAGAAAGACTGACAGTTCTATCCTTGTGAAGACCCTTACATTCATGTATGACAGATATGGAAAAACTGCAGGAATAAATCTACCCATTTCTCAGATTAAGATGAAACCAGAATATTTAAGACAAAAAAGTCTAATTTTCAAAACCAGACTAATGTTGTCTTAGATTAAACACACTGTTTTTGTATGAGATTAATGAGAACATATGTATACTCATTTTCCACATCTTTAATACCAGACGTAATTTCAGTTTTACACACAGGATATTCATGAGTGGATAGTCATCATTTCACAACAAAAAGCTCAGAAATGTTCTGAGTTTCACTTCAGTCTCTAGGTTTGTGTCAATCTAACCCTCATCCCCTCCCGATGTTTAAAACTACAGTGGCTGTTGTCATAGTAATGACATCTGTCTGGTACCATTTCTCATTTGATGTGATTGACAGGTCCTCACAAAGACAGACAAACAACACACACGACTCAACAAGTGACAGGACACAGTATTGTCTCATGTTGACCAATCTGTGTTCCAGGCCCCACCCACTTCCCCCCACTCCTCTTCCTCCTCCTTATTGTCACTAAATCAACCATGGACAGACTAGCAAACACATCAGAGCATCTGTTAAAGCAATATGTGGTGTTTCCAGCCTGAAAGTAGTGCTGGTCCCAGTTTATATGATGGATATTCATTGACACATGTGATCAGGGAGGGGCTTTGGAAACACTCATCACTTCACCAGGGGATCTTCCATCATCTTATTTCCTATAAAAGTCAACCTTACACACACACACACACACACACACACACACACATACACACATTGTTAAACTGGTACATTTACCACAGAGGTCCTGCAGATTTACAGGGAAAACACAGAGAATCCGTCTCTAAAATTAAACACAAAACTCTAATTCTTTGAAATAAAAGTGGAAAATTTCTGAGGAAAAACAGAATATTAAATGTTTTTCTTGCAAATGTATAACTTTATGATGTCAGAGAATATTTAAGTGTTTAATCTTTTTTTTCCTCCGTGGGTTTTAAACCTTGATGCCACATGTGTCCAAACACCAGCCTCCACCAGGGTTAAAGGTCATTTCTTACCAGCCTGGGAACATGAATACATTCAATGATCCCACAGCTTCAACTAAACACACTGAGGGTTCATCCATGTGGGATTAATGGATGTTTTTCTGGGCTTTAGCTTCTATTAGACCATGTCATGGAAAAAACATGTCAATATAAAACCTAAACAACTAATTGAACTTTTTGTTCCATCTTAATTTTGTCTAAGTGGTGAATTTGCACATGTTTCTATAAATGATCTATTGTATAATTCTGTCATCATGGTTGAATTCCACTGAGAGCAGATGAATCCTGTTACTGTCAGTCCTGTCGTCTGATTGGTCCAGATCAGAACAGTGGTAGTCTATCACATTTGTGTGTATTCTCCTTTAAGAAAGAAAAGAAACTAAAGAAACTGCTGTGTCGCAGTGCTGCCCCCTGCTGGAAGTAAGCCCCTAGAGCTGGAATAACAGAGCAAATATGAATATTTTATTTTTGGTTTATTGAAGTGATAATTTATTTTTTTATTGTACCTTTGCCTGTGAGTGAGTAAATGTTCTGTCTTTAAAATGTCCACCACCCTACCACCCTCCTCACACACATACGTATGTATAAAATGTCAACAGAATTATCACAGTGAATGAATGAGTGAATGAATGAGCTGCAGGGGGGTTTGTGATCACAGGCCTGATTGGGTTCAGTCTTCAGAGAGGGTGGGGCCTCAGGGCTCGGCCATAGGGCCAACGAATGTCTCCCATCAAAAACGTTCACATCAGGCAACAATGATAATTGCCACATTAAATTCAATCATTTTACTGTGAGTGAAAGAAGATGCAGAATTTGAAATATTTGCTGAAAATATAAGGTGAAAACACAATAAAATTAAAGACAAAGATGTAACAAGTTAAAGATGACGAGACAAAGGTGTGTGTATGTATATATGTATATATATATATATATATATATATATATATATATATATATATATATATATATATATATATATATAAATATAGTCAAATGAAAGAATGTTGTTTAGTTTAACAACTGACATACATGAAATTGAGAAGAAAATGAAAAAGAAATGACTGCAGTGGTGAGTGTTGTGATTTAAACCTGTACATTGAAGTTCACCTGAGTTCAGTCCCTGTTTTCACCAAACCCCTCAGGTCATGGCGTTCGACTGTTTCATCGACTGATCCCAGTTCTTTTACGTCTGACATTGTCCTGAACGTTTCAGTGGAAGGCAGTAACATTAAATCTTTTCTGAAGCTTTTTGGTTTGTGTTGTGTTTAATGTCTAGACGCAGATCAGTAAAACCCACTGCTCGCATTGGTGTCCTGATTGGGGTCCTTCAGGTTTGTGTTTTTGTGCAAGTTCTAGATCCTGTCTAGACGTGGCTGTGGTGTCATCTCATTTGTTGATGGTTCAGACTCAGTGACGTTGGAGTTGGACGAGGTTTTATCATAACACTATTTATTACTAGTTAAAGTTATTAGACCATTATTTCATGATATTCAATAATTACATCTTTATTACCATAGTATTATGGTTCTAAGTAATAATATCAATAATAATAAAATGCTTTTATAAAGCACTTTTCATTCAACGGAATCTCAAGTGGTTATAGAGAATAAGTCCTACAGTAAAATAAAATACTACACGTAAAACAGAACATCATGGTGGGCATTTAAAAGCTTCTCAACAGAAATGTCTTCAGTCCCTTTTTGAATGAGTCCAGTGACTGGAGCTCTGAGGTGGTCTGGGGGAGTCTCAGATATGGGGGGGAGAGGAGAAGGCCCAGTCTCCCATGGTCCAAAGTGTGGTTCTGGGGGGCCGGAGGCTTTGGGTAGATGTGTGAGGGGTGGGGAGGTCCTTGATGTAGTCGGGGGCATTTCCATGCATACACTGGTGGGTAACGAGAGCTGTCTTATCGTGGATTCGGAAGGAGATTTGGAGCCAGTGGAGGTTATGGAGAACTGGACTGATGTGTTTCTGTTTATGGATTCTCATTAACACTGGCAGCACTGATTTGAATGGACTGATGTTTTTGGAGCTGCTTCCTGTGGATCCCATAGAGATGTGATGTATGGATCCAGTTTCACATCAAGGTTGGTTACAGAAGTTGAGAATGGTATGTTCTAATCAGAGAAGGAGATGGTGGATATGGAGGAGGACTGGACCTGGTAAGGGGTTAGCGTTAGGACTGGACCTGGTAAGGGGTTAGCGTTAGGACTGGACCTGGTGGGGGGGTTAGGGTTAGGACTGAACCTGGTGGAGGGTTATGGTTGGGACCAGACCTGGTGGGGGGTGCTGATCAGGATGGCTTTGGTCTTGGTCCTATTTAGGAGGAGGAAGTTATGGTTCATCCACACCTTTATTTCCTCAAAGTAAGTGGTGAGGGTGATGAGTGGAGGTAGGGATGTGGAGGACAATGATGATGGAGATGTTGAAGTAGAGGAGGGGTGGGGGTGGGCCTTTAGAGTTGTGTGTCATCATTGATGGAAGGAGACACCATGGCGCCCAGTGGGAGGATGAAGAGGAGCTGGCAAGGACAGATCCCTGTGGGACCCCACGGGTGACCAGGGCTGTTTGGGACTTGGCGTTTTCCAGGCTGACACACTCAGTCCTACCAGAGAGACAGGTGAACCAGTTAATGGCGGTGTGACAGAAACCAGTCTCAGTGTGAAGGCAGTTGAGGAGGATGTGGTGGTTAACAGTATCAAATGCTGCAGTGAGGTCAAGGAGAATGAGCAGGGAAGGGGTACCTGCATCAACAGCCATTCAAATGTTGTGAATGACCCTAACTAGTGCAGTGTCTGAGCTGAGGGCCGAGTGGAAGCCAGACTGGAATTGTTCATAGAGGGAGTGAAGTTGGAGATGGTCATGTAGCTGTGAGGCAACAGCTTTTTCCAACACCTTAGAGAGAAAAGGGAGATGAGAAACGGGCCAGAAAGTGGAGAGGAGACCAGCGACCAAATTGGGTTTTTTCAGAGAAGGTTTGATGACAGCAGTTTTAAGTGAAGACAGAAATTTCCAGACTGTAGTGAGTGGTTTATAGTTAGTGTAATAAGAGGGCTAATGGCAGGCTGGGTTCGATTTGATGAGGGCTGTAGGGAATAGGTCAAGTGCAGGTCAATGGTTTAATTTTTTGATGAGACTTTCAACTTCGCTCCATCTGACCTCAACAAAGACATTGCCACACAGAGGTTGTATGTGGTGCAGATGATGGAGAACAAGGGATCGAGTTTGAGAATTGAAACCAGATTATGTTGATCTTATCTTTGAAAAATATAAGGAATTTGTCTCACTGTCCAGCTATGGGATCCATGTGGCTTTGGCTTCAGGTGTTGAGGAGGGTGGTTTATTATTGAAAAAAAAACCTGTTTGGAGTTCCTGAACTGTGATTGATGATGTTGGAGTAGAAGTTGGACCAAGCCTCCTTAAGGGACTTACATAGACTTTCTGATGTTGATTAAAATGCCAGCCTATGTTACAGAGACCAGATGACGGCTGTTCTCCTCGATTGCACAGCCAGTAGCTTTTATAAGCAGTAGAAGTAGGTTGAGTCGGTTCTGCAGAATTCTTCAGTTGTTTTTATCACTAATAAAAATACAGTCAGATCATTTAATGTTGTAGTTTGTTGGGAGTCGACGTGTCAATCATACGCTGAAATCAGCTGTTAAAACTTCTATTCACTGAGTTAATGAAGCAGTAATTTACAAATGGACCAGAACAGGTTCAAAGCAAAACAAAACCAGCACCAATCTGGGAAAAAAAAACCCTGGCTTTGTGTTTTTAGAGGAGTTAATTTAAAGATTCTGGTCATCAGCCTTTTTTTTTTTTTTTTATTCCATCCGCTTCATTTTTGGGCTGAGGTTCTTGACCTTTGAACCTAAGACAGCTAAAGGCAAGATGCAGTGTTGTGTTCTCATAGTTTGGGTTTTGTCCTTTCCATTCTCTTTCTCTGGTTCTGGAGCTCTATATTTCTGATCCGTGGTTCTGGACCCCTACCTGTGTCTGTCTATGTTGTCCAGGCTCTACAAGGTTAAAGGTCAACTCACTTTATGATCCTCATAGGGAATTAGTCTCTGCATTAGCATTAGCATGAGTGATCCACAGATTAGAGGCTGTGATCTACCACTGAAGGCCTCATGGACCAAAACTACATCCTCATCAGCATCTCAGCCAAGGACACTGACAGCACTGACCTACATATAGCATTTTAAAGGCCTCAACCTTGAATTTGTAAAGTTCCTTGAAATAATCATGTATTATACTTGCACAAAGAAAACAGAAAAACTGAGGTAATGTCAGTGTTGAAGAGCTGAACACAGTTGGATGTAGTGATGTCATTGAACCAGCAGAGGGCGTTTCCTTTCACTGATTATTCATCATCGGGTTTGAAAACCAAACAAGTGAAAAAATGTTTCATTTCTTTATTACGCTGAATTTCATTGAGAAAATAAAGATATTTATTCACAAAACTCAGCCTATAAATGATACTATGATAAAAACATCAAGACTTAATTGTTTCTGTTTTTTCATTCACAGAATCAAGGTGAATCTAGTCAGTGCTCATACAAAAATACATTTAACTCTTTCATGCATATTGGTCACTACAGTGACAGCCATTCTACATCTGTTCTCTAATATGTTCATGGGTTTTGCTGTTTTAGTTCGATATGAGTTAACTCAGTGGACACCTATGCATCATCCCATACACTGACATTAATACCATTACTATAACTTTGCTGTTCTTGATAAACCTGATCTGCAGTGACATGTTTGAGTGTAAATCAATTGCTAATAAAAATTGCGCATATGATAAAATGTGAGAAAACATCAGATTAGAAAAATGTTTTGATTTTGTATATCACTTCCTGATATTCAAAAATTAAACACATGGTGTCCAGCGGAGTGGACATTTTTGGAACTCCACAAAAAATTATGAAGGTAGATTTATTTCTTTATTGCTTTAACCAAAAAAAAATATTTCATTAAAAAAAAAAAAAAAGTCACTTCAATCAAAGAAAAAAAGTGTTCAAATGCAATTTTTTGGATCGTAAATTTTTTTTGCATTCAAACACTTTTTTTAATTGAATTTTTTTTTAGTTAAAGCAATAAAGAAACAAATCTACCTTCATAAAAAACAGGTTTATTTAAAAAAATTCAAATGCATTGTTTTTTTCATGCCTAAAGAGGAATTAAAAACACTCAGGAAAAAAATCTCACTAAGGTTCTCATAATTCATGCATGAAAGGGATAAAATCACTTTACATGGTTCATTCTGAATTTTCAGTTTGGTTTATAAGATACTTCCCTATTGTCTGTGTAGTTTCTGCTGCTATTCCATTCTCTCCAAAACGGCCTTATCATTTTTGTGCTTTTGTGCGACTTCTGTTTTAACATTTATAATTGACTTTGTGATCACAGATATAGATGAAATAATTTTTTGGGTTTCTTTTCAGTCTTATGTTGTTGATTATTATGTGAAAGCACTAACTGATTTATAAACAATGACTAATAACACATGCAGAGTTGGGAGGCTGAGGTCTGGACCTGGATGCTGGATGTACTTCCAGGGTTTCACATTCGCATCCATCAGTTCTAATCTGTAACACTGGGATTCCAACAGTTTGTTTCCAATATGACAAGACTCCCACCACCAGACACTTCCACGGATTCCAAATGTGAGTTCTTCTCAGTATTTCTTAGTTAAAATGCTGCATGTGTGTGTGTGTTTCATCTGGTTGGTTCTACTGTGTCTGATCCATCACATGGTCCTAACAGAAACATAAGGCTTTTAAATCATTGGAATCTGATCTGAACACGTTCATCTATATTAGATATGACATTACAGCATTATACTTCATTTTAGAGATCAAGTTTCCAACTTTTAGTAATTCTTTGCCTATTTATTTGTAATTAAGTATTTAAGTATTTTTTACACTGTTATAAATGTTACTATTTTTAGATCATACACATATATACATATACTGTATATTGATAAACATCTCATACAACCACATTTTACCCCTTCAATGTTATAGAAGATGACGATTTTCCACATTCACTATGGAGCCTCTGAACGTCTAAATGGGTCATATCTGATGACCATGAAAAGATGACAAACTGTATTGTTACACAAATTATTTACAGGTATTGATAGGATTAGTGGATCAACAGACCTGTTGATCCATTAAACAGTTTAGATCAGTAGATGGTGTAGGCTAGAGGTGGAGTTTGGCTCTTTAAGGTTAAAAATTCCACTAGACCTGACTATATAGATGGATGTTTAGTTATTGTATAATTGTTCATTTGATTTTCTGTTTGTATGTTGTTCAGGTCAGTCCACAGTGTTGCTCGGTCCCATACTGACTGTATTCCCTGAACAGAACGTAGTCCTTCAGTCTCTTCGGCAGAGGAAGGAAACTCATGAACACCGGAGAACGAAGACGGCGGCGACCCATGGACTGACGGATACGCAACCGACACAGGTGTTGAAGAAGACGGGGATTATCTGGAGGAAGAAGAGGAGGAGGAAGAGGTGTAGAAACTGAACCAGATCAGATGATGATCGGTCCCCACCCATTGGGCACTGGTCTCAGGGTTCATTTGTGGTTTGTGTACCTTGTATCTGACAGATCTCCGCCCACTGTCGCTGCTTCCATCACAGCCGCCTTCAGCTTCGAACACATGGTCACTGATCCACATAGTCCAATAAAACACGAACCACAAGACCAGAGAAAGGCTTCAGCCATGAGACAGTGATGACCTCACAGAACTGCACTGGCACACAGAAGAGAGGTGGATGTAATAATATAATAATAATAATAATAATATATAATATAATAATAATAATAATAAATAAATAATAATAATAACAACAACAACAACAACAACAATAATAATAATAATAATGTAATAATAATATCTTATTTCTATGCCACTTGTAAAAACAGCGGTTGACAGTAGATGATCCAATCAGATCAGTAAATATGTTAATTATAAGTAAATATACAAATACTCAAAATATTTCAAAGACAATAAACAAAAATCAATAGCATCAATACACAGTCTTGATAAAAATGAAATAAAGGAAGAGAGATGGTATCAGATCATAAATAAAAAAATTAGTGATAACGCATAAAAAACAATAAAGGAGGAAGGAGATAAAACCATACGATATAAAGTACGAAGAGAAAGACTAAAATAAATTATATGATTATATAATAAGTCAATAAATAATTGGAATACAAAAAGCAAAATAAAAAAAACCCAAAAAGAAATATGATGTTAAAGTCACATCAAAGCAATTCTATAAAAGTATGTTTTAAGAAGTGGTTTAAAAGAAGGTTAATGGGTCTGTGAACGACCCAGAGGATCTAGGGTCGGGGTCACAGGAGTCAACAGTTCTCATATAGGACCAGACCCACACATGCTTTAAAAGGAATCAGTAAAATGTGCAAATCAATTGTAAAAGGGACCAGTAGGCGGTGCAGCGACACTAATGAAGGGATGATGTGATGTTAGAGCCAGTTTGAATCATTCTCGACCAGGGGCTCATTTCTGCGTTAAATAGTGGACACAGCTGTTTGTGTGCCCTTCAACGCAAATAGAGTAAACGATGGGTCGGCGAATGCAAAGGCTTAATGGACGCAAAATCCGTTTCTGGGCTTGTTGCGTTTGCTAAACCATCATGAGCTCACCATTTGTGTTAAAGGGTGTTTGCTAACTATTTAACTATTTAACTCAGAACAACACCTCCGCTCCTGCTGTTTCCGATCATCTGACAGCATTATGGTTAGAATGAAGAATTATTATAGGCTATATGTGACCACGGACCTCCTTCCTTACCCTCACCTGTCTGGATGGATCTCCTCACCTTCATCTGACTAGATGGACCCCCTCAGCTGTCTGTATGTGCCCCCCACCCACCCTTCTGAATTGAACTGAATTATTTACCCACATATATCATGCGTCCGGCTGGACGACTTTACCAACAGAACTCTATATGGTCACTGTTTGGTCGTAACCGTGCTGAACAACAGGACAAACAGATTGTATAGAAAAACTGTACGCTGTTCCGTTCCTCTCATCCACGTGCTCATATCTCATTACACGCGCGCGTACACACACACCCGCTGGTGTGTGTGGCACCAGTTCACTGGCTCTGCCCACATACTGCTCTCATTCATTCATTCATTCATCTCTCAACACCACACAGACTTTGACCTTGAGTAATTTATAGCTGTGCATTAATCAATGCAGAGAATGAAATTCAGTTAGCGGATCAATCCTCACTCAGTAAATTCGTTTTTATCGGTGCAAAATGTTCATGGGAAAAATCTGATATCATCAAAGATATTGTCAAACTTGTGTTAAAAATCTTCTTTTTCAAATGTAAATAACATTTCAAAGGAAATACATGAAAGAAAGAGAGTGAAATGAGGCTACATGAATATATCTTCATCGGAGGTCCGCGTTAAAATCTGCCCTTTGACACGGAACTGGGCGAGTGCACACTTTTAACCTACTAGCCCAGAAACGGGATAGCACATTTTGCATTGCGTTGGGGTTAAGGAACTAACGTGGGAACTGGATAATGCATTTTGCGTTGCGTTGGTTGTTAACAAACAAAAAGTGAGCCCAGAAACGGGAAATACAAATTGCAAAATGCATGAAATGGACACATTTTGCATTGCACTGGGCTTAATGATTTAACGAGCCAGTGCAGAAACGAGCCCCAGGTACACTGATCTAATCTGGAGAAGATGAGCGTGTGGATGACCTTTTCAAAGACAGGGTATGTTAATATAGATCTGAGTTTGGAGACGGATCTAAGATGGACCAAACAGGACTGGACCGTTTTTTTGATGTGTTGGTTGAATAAGAGTTTGGTGTCAAAGATAACTCAAAGATTTCTGGCAGTTGTTTTTTTATTGGAGGAAAGTGGACCAAGGTTAGTAGTGATGTGACTGATGGAGTTTTTTGGACCAACTTCTGATCTTGAGGTATATATATATATATATATATATATATATATATATATATATATATATATATATATATATATATATATATATATATATATAAAACCTTCAGTTAATTAGTACAACAGTTATTGTTGTGGTTCAACTGAGCAGAACATTGCATTGTGGTCTTTGCCCATTGGCTGAGATCAGTAATCATGGGCCACGCCCAATACACTGTTGTGGACACACCCCCTGTTACCATGGTGTCTTTGATCACAGTGTTGCTCCATCCCTCATAATCGTCAGGGACATGGGAGCGATTGCCGTAGGGACAGTCAAAGCAGCGCTCCACATCGTAACCATAGTTACAGAGCATCCTGAGGACCACCTAAACAGGCAGACCATACAGCTGTACTGACTGAGGAAATACCACAGTACTTTATGAGTATCAGATGGATGTGCAGTACTCACCTCGTCTTTGAGCGCGTACTGCAGGGCAGATGGGAAGTGTGTAGTATTTACCCGGCAGTAGTAGTTGACGTTGGCTCCAAACCTCAGCAGCAGGTCCATCAGCTCATAGTTGCCTAGACGCAGCGCCACCTGCAGGAAGAACAGTCACATAATTATTTTAGCTGTTCCATCAACCGGGTTTTCTTTCACACTGAAAATAAAGTTTTAAAAAATCATCTTCGTTGCATATACAGTTTATCTCTGTTGGTCTCCATGACATTAAAATCTGCAACACTGAGCCACAGCAAAAGATCAAAAGCAGGTATTTGAAAAGGCTAAAAAGTGAAAGTTTTGAAACTTATACCTGACAAAAAGGATTTACATGTCTGCAAATTCACTCCTGTTATCTGCGTTTTTAAATGTTGAATCTCTGCTAATAGAATGGATTTTTGCACTTCAATTCAGAAATGTAACACTGCCATTTCACCTTTTTACTCTTACTCTTTTGACTGTATTTTAATGGGATACAATACAGAATTGAAAAAGACGGAGACGAACATGGACATGGACACCTGGCTCAGGTGTGATCCCGATACCTGCAGACATTTAATGGGGTCCTGGTTGGCCATGGCTCCAGACTCCAGCAGCAGCTTGGCTGATGGTAAATCGTTATTGGAAACGGCAAAGAAGAGCGCCGACTTCCTCTCGTCGTCATAGCTACGGCGAACCCAGGGGTGGAGCATGTAGTTGGCATCATAACCTGCATCCAGCAAAGCCTGATGGAAGTTTGTGAGAAGGGAGACTCCGATGTCTCCTGGCTGTTTTTAATACTTCTGTCCCTTCATACTCTTCTCAACTGTTTGGTCACATCTGATCTGAACCTCTTCACACTCGTGTTTAACTTAAAATAAGCCCCTTAAATATAGGATGTTATGTGAAAAAGAAGTATATCTTTACTCTTCTCTTCCTCACTGGAAATTACCAAAAAAAATCACTTCAGTAAAGAAGACTTTGTTTATTGGAATTCACAAAAATAGAGGCATAGTTTCACACTTTATAACTTCAAACCTCTTACTTCTATCTTCCCTACTAGAAACCTGTTGATTAACTATAGATTAACCGTTGATTAACTATAGATTAACTGTCAATTAACTGTTGATTAACTATAGATAAACTATAGATTAACCATACATTAAATTGTAGATCAACTGTCGATTAACTATAGATTAACAGTAGATTAATTATAAATTAACTCTAGATTAACTGTCGATTAACTATAAATTAACTGTCGATTTACTGTAGATTAACCATAGATTAACTCTAGATTAACTGCAGATTAACTGTAGATCAACTACAGATTAACTATAGATTAACTACAGAATAACTGTATGTGACCGGCAGAGTAGCTGTCATATGTTTTGTCCCGCTGCAGCTCCCGTACTCCACTCCCACAAGCTGAAAGCTGAGTGGCTAATGATTCATTTTCTACTCAGCCATTTCCTATAAAATGGGCTTCACTGGCTAGCTAGGACAGATTCTGTGTCTGACATTCCACAGCCTTGCTACACGCTGTTCTGACTGTGCTGTCATTGAAGGTATGTGCAAACATTTTGTTTTATCTCTATACCAATTTGTTATAATGTTGACTAATACTGAGCCATACTGAGCGGTTGTCAAATGCTTCCGGGTAGTGTTGCTGTGTTCTACCGAAGGTAATTTAGTATTTCACCTTGAACAGTAGCGATGTTGAGATTTGGGTTGGTTAATTGTGCGTATTTAAATAACCATGTTTGTACATAGGTCCTGGGCAGACATTCGTAAGTGGTCCCCGCTGCAGAACCAAAAGGGTGGAGCTGTACCAGAAGGGTGGAGCTGTACCAGTGTCAACCCCATCCACCACCAGAGTCAGCCACGCCCACCAGTTCCGAAGAGGCATTTCAGGAAGCGCCCCCCAGTCTGTACACCTACGGTGCCACAGCTGCATTAAGATATGAGCTATTTGTGAAAGATTGTGATTCAGGTTGTTGGTGAATTCATTTCAGTGACATCACATTAATTACTGTTATAACATCTGGCCTAAGTTACCCAGCTAAATATATGGAATATATTTTACTGAAATTTCCTTTTTGTCTTCTTCTTCTTTTCCCTCTGCCCAGTTTGCTCAGTTCTTGTTTTGGTCATTGTTGCCATTGTGGTTATCAACACGGTTGTTGTTATTGGTATTGTTGATGTTCTTCTGTGGGGGTCTTTGCCACTTTCTTCTCCCTTTTTCTCCCCCTTCCGCTCTCTCCTTCTCTCCTCCCACTTTTAGAACACATTTCACTAGAAAACCTAAACCAAACCACCATCACGCAACACCCAGCAGTAGAACCCCTCTGTTTGGTCCCCTCTCCTCATTCACACACACACACACACACACACACACACACACACACACACACACACACACACACACACACACACAAACCAATGTGTAATGATGAATATGTAATTACCTCCGCCAAGGAGGTTATGTTTTTGCCGGCGTTGGTTTGTCTGTCTGTCTCTCCATGTGCAAGATAACTAAAAAAGTTACAGATGGATTTGGATGAAAATTTCAGAAAATGTTGATACTGGTACAAGGAACAAATGACAAATGATTAAATTTTGGTGGTGGGGGGGTGCAACTGATCTGCCTTGGCGGAGCTTTGCACTCTCCAAGTGCTTTTCTAGTTTGTTATGTTTTCAACAGCAACTGCTTTGTTGGGTTGTCCCATTGTCTTGTCTTATGCCTGTTTTGTCACAACTGTCTTGGTCTCATTCTGTCCCTGTACACCTTTGTCTATATGAGCCCGCCCTCTACGTTTATGATAAGAGCAAGGAATGGATGAACAATGGTGAATATAAAGTTTGAGATTGTTACTTAAACACAAGCTGTAATTAAAAATCAAGATGTGGGGTGGTGGTGGCGAGTTAAAAAAAAAAATAATAATAATTAAAAATAAATAAATATATGTATATATATATATGTATTATATATATATATATATATATATATATATATATATATATATATATATATATATATATATGTCACAGTAGAGATTGAAATCCAGTAGGATTCCTAATCCTACTAGGACAGATAGTAATTGTAGTTTGTCCTAGGACAAACTAAAACTAAAATTACTATCTGTCCTAGTAGGATTCGTAATCCTACTGGATTTCAATCTCTACTGTGACATATATATATATATAGATATATATAAAATTCAACACAGATCATCTATATCTAACAGTCTGGAAATGGCGGCCGTTTGAATTTTCTATGAAATTGTTCAATTATCCGAAAAACACATTACCAAGTATATACGGTAGAATAAATTCAACTAATTTTGTCAGCAATATCATATTATATCCATCACTCATTAGAAACAGTTGCTGCTGGTGGCCCATTTTGAGAAATGGCTGCCCTGGCTGCCATCTTGGCAGCCAGGGGCAGCCAAGATAATTCTCTGGAGAATTATCGACATTCTCATCGCCCATACCTTTCTAAGATCTCGAAAGGGCTGTTTTCAAACAGGTCACAGAATTTCTCTCCCAAAATAAACCTCCTTGACATCAACCAATTGCTCAAAATCGGCCACTCCACTGAAACGGCTCTGTTGTCTGTGACAGAAGCCTTGAAGAGGCTAGAGCAGCAGCCAAGTCTTCAGTACTCATTCTACTGGACTATCAGCAGCAATTTTGACACTGTCAATCATGATATCCTGTTATCCATACTCTGGAACATGGGCATCACAGGCCACGCACACTCCTGGTTCAATCTTACCTTACTGGTCGGGTCCTTACAGTGTGTCCTGGCTAGGGCACACATCAGCAGTTCACCGCCTCACCACGGGGTTCCCCCAGGCTCTGTGTTGGGCCCCCTCCTTTTTGCCATATACACCACCTCACTCGGTCAGATCATCCACTCACACGGCTTCTCATATCATTGCTATGGTGATGATACCCAGCTCTATCTGTCATTCCCACCTGATGACTCCACAGTCTCAGTGCGGATCTCAGATGGTCCTCTCTGACATATCTGCATGGATGAAAGCCCATCACCTTCAGCTGAACCTGTCCAAAACTGAACTGCTGGTCTTCCCAGCTAAGCCAACCATACAGCAGGAACATCTCCATCACTATTGACTCCATACCTCTGGCTCCTACCAGTGTAGTACGTAACTTGGGAGTCATGATTGATAATCAGTTGACCTTCACGGATCACGTTGCCTCTGTCACCCGATCATGCCGTTCATCACTCTGTTCAACCTAAGAAAGATCAGGCCATACCTAACCGAACAGGGCCACCCAGCTCCTGTGCAGACTATGGTTATCTCCCGTCTTGACTACTGCAATGCTCTCTAACGGGCCTCCCAGCTTGTGTTGTCAAACCACTACAGATGGTCCAGAATGCAGCAGCGCGTCTGGTCTTCAATCAGCCTAAAAGGGCACATGTCACCCCCCTTACTCATTGAGTTACACTGGCTACCCATAGCTGCCCGCATCAAATTCAAATCTTTAATCCTAGCCTACAAATTCTCCGTGGGTCTGCTCCTGTCTACTTAGGTGCACTATAAAAGCTTATGTCGCCCCACGACCACTTCCGCTCATCTGGGGAACGTAGTCTGGTGGTCCCCAGACCTTGTACAAGACAATCCAGGCTCTTTTCATGGGTCGTTCCACGTTGGTGGAACGCTCTACCAAGTGCTACAAGAACAGAGTCATCCCTGCCTATCTTCAAGAAGCTCCTGAAGACCCAGCTCTTCCGAGAGCACCTCCTGTCCTAGCACTTTCAAACATTCCATTTTAAATATTCTAATAAGGTTTTTCCCAGACAACACAGATTCTTTCACGATTATCTCTGGACCTGCTGCGGTGGTCCGGCCTCTTCCCTGCCTCATCATCACCACTCACTTATCCTCAACCGCCTCCATGTGTCTCCCCCTACTCCCCCCTTCTCCCTTCTCCCCTTCTCCCCCTCTCCCCCAGTCCCTATCTCTATCGCTCTCTCTTTTTCCCCTTCTCTACTCTCTCTCTTTAACCCCAACTGGTCAAGGCAGACGGCCATCCTCCAGGAGTCTGGGTCTGCTCGAGGTTTCTGCCTGTTAAAGGGAAGTTTTTCCTCGCCACTGTCACCAGTCACAAGTGTTTGCTCCAGGAGGATTCTGTTGGGTTTCTGTAGAATTGACTTAGAGTCTGGTTTTGACCAACTCTATATATAAAATGTCAAGAGATAACTTTTTTGTGATCTGGCGCTATATAAATAAAATTTGATTGATTGAGTGATTTAATTGGTTTTCCCCTGTAAGTCGCTTTGGAAAAAAGCGTCTGCCAAATGCGTAAACATAAACATAAACATAAACATCTTGAAAATTCATGATTCTTCTGTAACCTAATCGTTTGGGAATGCCTTTGGCTATAAATGTACCAAATTTCATGCCTTTGTCACAAACTGAACGATTCCTTTAAATTTTGGAGCTAAGCTGCTGGACTAAGTCACTTGTTATGACCTTCAGAGGTCAAACTTGAAATGCCTCCACATCTGCAAACACTCTTCATGCCATGTAGTGACACTCCTGAAAATTTGGTGATTTTATCAGAAAGTACACAACACTTTGTATATATGAGCTTAACCGCTACACTACTAGGATTATACGTGATCTATGAAATGGATACCAATGAACATTCACAAGAGGTACACTTCACGTGTAGATGACTTACAGACCAAGGCAGAACAGTTGTTTCAAGCTGTTTAGTGGATACTGTATGTGGGGTTGGTGTTTCTATGGCTTGTCCTTCCCATTTGTGTGTCTCCTGCATTTTGTTCCTGAGTAAATATAACCTTTGTCTGTTTAGAATCCATTAAGGAAATCACAGTGAATAATGACAGAATCAATGTTCAGTTCAAAATATGTTATTCATTCATGTTTTTTCACCAAACAAAGGCTCTTTTTTCATCCTAACAAGGTGCTTTGATAGACCATCTGTATAGTTTTAATAGGTGAAGGTCTGAGTTGTGTAATTGGTGTGTGTACCTTGATGCAGATGGTGTGTCCCTCCTGCTGCAGCAGAGTGTAGAGGACTCATCCCACTGTCATTGACCTCTGACATGGATGTGACTGGAATCAGCAGCTGCAGAGCTCTGAAACACACACACACACACACACACACACACACACACACACACAACACACACACACTGATCAACGGTGAAAGCCACTCACTGATCAATATATAATGACACACACTGCAGGTATCCACGGTGAGCGACGCGGTGAATAGGAAGGTGTCCTGTGTGTTTGGCTATGTTGGCATCGGCACCAAACTCCAGGAGCAGCTTGATGACATCCACATTTCCAGATGCAGATGCCTTCATACAGGATGGAGGCCTCGTCCTGGGCCTGTGACAGAACATCAGCACTGCAGGGCAAGCAGTATCCACACAACCTGATCAGAACAGTTACCAGGAAGGACGGACACAACCTGATATGAACAGGTACCAGGAAGGACGGACCGAGGTCCAACAGACCCGGAGTAACAGACCCAAAGTATACCCTTGATCAGAATATACCAGGGGTAACAGAGTCACAGTCAACTTCATGTTAAATCAGAAGCATTCAGGTCTCATTTGTTTTATTTGACCCATGAAAAACTGTTGTGGTCTATCTGTAATCTATAGCTTCATTAGTGAGATATGATTGACAGGGGTGATTTCCCACTCAGTAATACTTTCAGAGCTTCGTTTGAATCAGATGAAACCTTTCAGTTCCTGACAGAACAGGTACATTCAACTAACAAGACACATGATGTCAGTAGTTGGTAGCATCAACCTAGTATTAGTTTAAGTTTTAAAGGTGTATATTGATCTACACTGGATGTAGTAATACTGAGGTACAATGATATAGTACCACTGCAACTAAAAGTTTTTATACAGAAATAGATCAATCCTTCCTCTGAACTGAAGGAAAATCACAGTAAAGGCTTAGACAACAGAGACAGTCTATAAATCTGCTGCCATTTCCACCTTAAACCCACTGCCGTGGTTTATAAAAGCCTTCAGAGTCATTACTTGCTCTTCTGGAGGATAACAATGGATTAGATTTATATAGTGTTTTTCTATGAACGCATACTCAAAGCGCGTACAATGGATCCATTATTCATTCACCTCACACATTCACACTCTGGTGATGCTAAACTACATATGTACCTACAGCTGCCCTGGGACAGACTGACGGAAGCGTGGGCTGCCAATTCGCACCTATGGTCCCTCCACCAGTGTGAGTAGCAGCACTGGAGGCAAGGAGGATGAAGTGTCTTGCCCAAGGACACAACAGGAAAAGAGTGGGAGTTGAACTGCCAACCCTTCAGATATTGGTTGACCTGCTCTACCTCCTGAGCCACAGCTGCCCCAGGATGCACTTACTCTGTAGAAATAAATCTGTCACTGTTTCTGCCTGATTATACACCAACGATACTAGAGTGGAGTCTGTAACTATTATATCTATTATAATTATTATATTTAGGACTGTACAAAATGAATGCGTTAACGCAGATTAATCCATCATCATGATTAATCTGATTAAAAATTTTAAAGAGGCCATATTTTGCTTTTTTAAAAAAAAAATGGAATTATGCATTTTAAACATTTCCCTGTGGTCTACATAAACTGTAAATGCTCGGCTTAGCCCTTTAAATGCACAGGAGCTACTTCATGCCCCACCTCCTCCAGGTGTTGGCTGTGCTGCTCTGTCCCATTCAACGCAACAACTGTACATTTAAGTAATTGTCTTGAAATTTGGACATATTTTCAGTACAGACTACAACTGCTGTTGCTGACAACAATTATGGCGTACTCAGAGAAATGCTCGGAAGTCTTGACCTTATATGTGTAAATGTCGTGGCGCAACGAGTTATAGATTGAACAAATTAAGCAGAAATCATAACAGGTTGTAGAAACCCACTGGATTTTTGTCAAAATGAATATAAAGATAGCTTTGCAGCACCTGGGGGGTTCAAATTCAAACTTATGAACTCTTAGGGTCCAAATACACAAATAAATGTACTAAGACTAATAAAGTTGGGTTTAGCAAAATATTACCCCATCTGCATTGCAGAAAGACTCTGAACATCTCTGGCAACGCATTTCACACAGTTTGTCCAAGTAGAGTTACTGTTGTGCATTCGCAAATGGGCAGATGATTTGTTGGACAGGCAGCAGAACTGACCAATAGATGGAAGACGCCAAACAGCACGTTGGCCCCAAATTTGAGTACAAAAAAACCCAGACAGAACAGTTGTTTCAAGCGGTTTTGTTGAAATGTTTTAATACACATTAAGCACATATTTATTCCCATCTTTCGTGAGTCTGTCTACTCATGCAAAATTAAACGTGATTAATATAGATTAAAAATGAATGATATTTATCATGATCAATTGAAATTAATCCACAGCAACCCTGTGATTAATCTGATTAAAATTTAATCATTTGACAGCACTAATTATATTATATTACATTTCTGTAGCGAGAGTCTTAAATCAAGACCTTAAAGGAACTTTAAAGGTCCTGTTGAGTCCAGATGTCCCACCACAGTGAACATTAGTCCATGGGTTTGATGCTGATCTAGTCCATCCTTTGAGTGGATGGACGACAGCTAAGATTAAACAACCATAATACTAAGCAAGCCCCTGTTTTTATTAATTTATCTCTTCTTGAATATTTTTATACAACAATTGAAAATGAACATAAAACAGTTGGAAACACACCTTATCCCACAGATTAAACAATAAAGACAGTGACAGAGCCATGATCCACCCAACGAATCAGACCCCTGTGTTCATTTATTTCAGCTTTATTCTCAATGGTTTAATGTTGTCCAGTGTCCATCAGCTGTGGATATAAATATGTACATGTATATAAACATGGAAGTGGATGTCTAAGCATCAATCCCACAGACATAATCCTGCCCTATTTTTGATTATTTTAGATCTGGTCAATAAGGATTCGGATCATCTGGAGAAAGGTGAAAAACGTGAATTCAAACAATAAGGTTTCATAATGGAAGAGCTGGATATCCTCATTATTTTAAAATCTGCACATCACGAATATTTATCAACATATGTAGTTTATATGACAGTAGAGTAAGACAAAAAATGTTCTGTTTTATTTATTTTAATGATCAGCAGCAGCGATACTGTTTGGAACCTGTACATGATGGTGACTCTGGGACCTTTAAATCCTCTCTGAACATCCTCCTGTCCCCTGTCCCTGTCCTCATGTCCTCCTGTCCCTGTCCCTATCCTCTGCCCTTCTGTCCTTCTGTCCTCTGTCCCTGTTCTCCTGTACTCTCTCCTTCTGTCCTTGTCCTCTGTTCTCTGTCCTCCTATCCTCTGTCCTTCTCCATGTTTCACTGTCTGTCTCACCTTCCTGAGCAGAGTGTCCACCACCTCCACATGTCCTCCCTGGGCGGCAAGAGCAGGGGGTGAGGCCATAGTCACTCCGGGGGTCCGGCCGGGCCCCGGCCTTCAGCAGCAGGGACACTAGGTTGGCCCTGCCCAGCCGCGCTGCCTCATGCAGTGGCCGCGGCCATGACAGCCCCCTTGGTTGACCCTGGAGCCCCTCTGGAGCAGCAGCTGCAACCAGGTCTGAGCGGTCAGAACGGAGTGGCTGCAACATACAACACAACATAATACAACACAATACAACACAACAAAATCTGTCCACAGGTAAATGTCCGCAGGTAAGTGTCCACAGGTAAATGTCCACAGGAGACTCTGGACAGATATTGACTGATTGTGCATTTGTTCACCTCTAAATCGATCCATATGTTCAGTCTTAACATGTCTGATGCGGTTTGAAACATCTCCACCTCCTACAGTTGTACTACAACACATAAGGCACTAACTTCTGTCATCCATCTCACTCCATTGTGTTTAGATTCTCTCATAAGTATCTAATCCATTTTTAACTCTTGCTGTTAGTCAGCTCTCAGCTCAAATAGAAGGTTTAGATATGTCCTCTGTGACTTCTGTGAGCTGCTTTTTTTTTTTTTTTTTTAATAAAAGGCACTTGGCCACGTGCTACTCCAAACTACAGTAAAATCTCCCTTTTTGTTTTTCTACTAAAGGACAGAGGTTGCACATCAGTTGATTTGTACAATATCCATTCAGCATCAATTTCATTCAACTTTGACAAAATAGAATGTGATGTTGGTAGAAAAGGAGAATAATGAGCACAATGAAAATTAGTTTATGTTTGTAGTGTTATTTTAAAGTTTTTTCACTTTTTCTCATGTGAAAAGTATTGCTTTGTGTTCATGTGTAGCTGTCCTTGATACCTGTGAATAGAGGTGTTCCTGTTCCTGATCCTCACAGTCCACCTCAGCCCCTGTTGGAGAAGCAACGAAGCGTTTTCTATCAGGCCTTGTTGAACGGCAACAAACAGAGGAGTCTGACCCACCAGGCTGCGGCGCTCCAACCACGATGCACCTGAAGCTGGAGGGCAAAATGCACGTCAGCGCACACGTCAATGCACACAGCAACACACAAGACAATGCACAGCAACACACATGACAATGAACAGCAACACACATAGTAATGCACATGACAACACACAGAGCAACACATGAGGCAAGGCACACGGCAACACACACGGCAATGCAAAGCAAAATACACAGTCACACACATGGCAATGCACAACAACACACACAGCAACACACATGGCAAAGAACAGCAACACAAAACAGTAAGGCACACAGCAACACACAGTACATATACAGTACACACACAGTAAAACAAAACACTGTCAACACAGCACCACAGTTTCAGGTCCCATAGGTGTCTTTTATACAGGTGTGTGTATTCCAGGAGTGTATTATACAAGTGTGTGTATTCCAAGTGTGTGTATTATACAGGTGTGTTTATTCCAGGCGTGTGTATATTCCAGGTGTGTGTGTTCCAGTTGTGTCTATTCCAGATGTGTGTATTCCAGGTGTGTGTTTTTCAGTTGTGTCTATTCCAGGTAGGGGTGGGCAATATTAGCAAAAAAAAAAATATTATTTTTTCTAAATTTCCCGATAACAATAACCTGATGATATCCTCTAAAATGTGAATTTCTGCATTTTTATTGTTTGTTTTTTTTAACAAAAAATGCTTGCTTACCAGGACATCTATAGACACAGCATTTCAGAACAACAGCTCTTGTTTGTTTTTTAAATGCTTCATACATCTTCTGCAAAACATGCGCAGGTTGGGGGAGGGGTGTGTACGTGGCGTAGGGGCAGTACTTCTATGCCTCTATTATACAGCAGATCTTACATGAAATTTTCACTACTTCTAACCTGTATCCACAGACCCCCTTCACATGAATTTGTCCTGTTGACCCCCCCTTTATGGCACCCCAGTTTGCATATAATGTTATTTCCACCGATATCAGTCTGGTCAAACCGAACCGTTTCCAGACTAGTGTTGTGACCCCATCTGCTATAAAATCATCGGCTGAAACAGAAGACTCCTGCATATTTCCTCCATGTGAGACAATGTTGTGTTTTGGGTGCCACTGAGTCACAACCAGACTGATCCTGTCCACTGATTGGCTTCTGAGGCACGCATTTGGCCAATGAAGACTTCCATGAACCTCTCCTTTACCGTCTATGCACCGTCCGTTGTTTTCTTTTCGAAACAGTATGAATACTCGATAACGTAAAATTGCACATCGTGAAATCAACATTCACGATATTATCGTAGGCGATATATATTGCCCACCTCTATTCCAGGTGTGTATTACACAGGTGTGTGTATTCCAGGTGTGTGTGTTCCAGTTGTGTCTGTTCCAGATGTGTCTATTCCAGGTGTGTGTGTTCCACGTATGTTTGTCTTCCGGTTGTGTGTATTCCCAGTGTGTGTTACCTTGTAGTGTGAGTTCCAGATGTGTGGTTAGTCTGTGCTGCTGCTTTCGTGCAGAGGAGTCCACCCTCTGTGGTCTGTCTGTTTAAACCTGTCTGTCTGTCCAATCAGCTCCTTCAGCAGCTTATCATTACCTGCAGACAGTAACCAATAACCAATATATCACTAACAACTAATGACCGATAACAATATATAACTAATAACCAATAACCAATATATAACTTGTAATAAAGGCACAGCCCTTAACCAATTTAGTCACGGGAGGTCACGTTCATGGTATCTCGTTGTTACTTATTGAGTTTGGATTTCCTGTTTTGATGAGGAGCGCAATAGAGCTAAGCGATTCAGCTAAATCTAAGTTCTTCTCACCTCCTACCGGTGATGTTCTGAGCACTGAGTAATGACAAAAAGTAAGTGTATGTTGTGTGTTCGTAACATGCCATCAATATAACTCTAGTCTCTATGTGTGTGATTCAGTTAGCTGCGCTAGCCCATTAGCTTCAGGCCGCACCCAGTCACAGTCATTAATATACGTAAATAAGAGCCTGTGAATGAGCATTTGCCTATTACAGAGTCATCTAAGAGTCATCTTGTTATTTATTCATCTTGTATTTATTGTTATGTTAATGTGGGGATGGGCGTAAGGTCTAAGTAGTGTGTACATGCGGTCACCATATTGGAGTTCATTTTAATGTCACTAGACGCATCCTTGTTTGGCTTCTTAGGTGAGTAGAGTCTATATGCTGTGTGTATACAATTAAACACTCTCTCAGGCTTATTTTCTGTATTTGCATCTTTATTTTGTTTATAATAATTGACAGCTGTGATATTTGAGTAAATGTTTATTTTTGGTTTATTGTTTCAGACTATGAGGTGTGACAAAAAAGAAACGAGATGGTGGCAGCCATGCTCATGACTCACTGGCTACTGGCTAACCGTTTATTTCATAGTGTTGCGCAACTTCTCGCCAATAGTCCTGCTATAATGTTGTTCACTTATCTCACTCCATTGTTCTGTTTCAGGCTTTTGTGTCACACAGTGCTGTTAGGCCTTGTCACACAACTTTTGTGTAGCAGGTGATACAAACATGGGGCTAAGAATTAATTTGAAATTCCTTGTTAAGTTGGGGAGGACCCAAAGAGTGTCTCAAACTTTCCTTGAAGGCTTACGGAGAAGATGCAATGTCGCAGCCTTGAGTCTTCGAGTGGTACAAATGCTACAAGAGAGGCCGCGAGGAGGTGGATAATGACCCCAAGTCAGGACAGCCTTCCACGACAAAGACAGATGAGAACATTGAGAGAGTGAAGCAGCTGGTGTGAAGTGATCACAGATTGACAATGAGGATGATGGTGGAACAGCTCAGCCTGAACAAGAGCGTACCATCTTGATGGAGGAGCTGGGAATGCGAAAGATGTGTGCCCGCACACACTGCACTGAGTGTGAGGCAGTTCCTGGCCAACAAGCAGATCACAGCTCTCGACCACCCTCCTTATTCCCCAAATCTTGCACCGTGTGACTTCTGGCTTTTCCCAAGGCTGAAGAATGTGCTCAAAGGAGCTCATTTTGTCTCAACAGAAGAAATCAAGACCACAGCAATGAGGGACCTGAAGGACATCAAGGAGAGGACTTTCCTAAGTGCTTCAGTGGGTGGCAGAAGCGATTGGCCGAAGTGCATTAACTCCGGGGGGGGATTACTTTGAGGGGGACATTGAGTACTTTGTCTATGGATTTTGCAATAAAACTTTTATGAGACAAGTCTTCTTCTTTTTGTTGCACCTCATATACATGTATATATGAACATCAGCTGAAGTAAAGACTGCTGAGTGATATATTGGAGTCTTGTTTCTTCCTCCCTGTGTTCTGACTGACACACCATCTTGTCAACAGTTAGCTCCTTAAAAGAACAAGCTCCAGCTATCACCTCCCTAACATACCTAATAACATATAGAACATAAACTAAATATAACTACTAACCAATAACCAAAATATAACTAATAAACAACATAACAAAACAGTTTAAAAGAAAAGTGTAAATATATTCTCAGTACCAATGAAACGCAACACTTGAAGATTCTTATATTTTTTAAATCGATGAGGATTTTTATTCCATGAGCTCTTTGGAATTAATCATAGGCCATTTCTATACAGTAAAAATTAAAATCACATCCAAATTTGATGACAAAAAATGTGGATAAAGAAAGAAACTCAAGGAACCCCCCAAAACCAAAAGTCACAAGCGGTCCCAGTGGTTCTGCAGCTCAATGTAGCAAATCCTGCTGTGGGCTGTGGTCACACGTGCTCGTCCAGGGCGAGGTCTGTCTGCAGTTTGAGCCACTTTCTTCATGCCTCTGTTGCATCCTGACTATGGTGGACACATTGCATCCAAAACGGCGCGCCACCTTCCGAACAGAGATTCCGGCCTCCAGGAGCCCCATAGCATGGCATCTTTGGTCACGTGTCAGTCTAGGCATCGCTGAGTTATTGTAAATGATTTTCATGCTTTTCAGCTTGCCTTATATACAGAACATGACCACTCCTTAACTGACCGCAGTTCCTTAAGTTGAGCTGTTCATTGCTGAGCAATGAGAAAAGCAAGTCTTATGAATGCAGACAAGTTCATTCAAGCGTGACAATAGCTCAACCCGTCTCAGGTTGTTAAGAAATTGTCTGGGATTATTTTATACAGGTGAAACTTAAACATATTGATGCAGCTCAGGAACAATAAAACACATTCAAGTGTTGTGTTTTCATTGGCACTGAGTATATATACAAAATAAAAACAAGCATGTCAACCAACCAAAAATCGGTAGAGGATAAATATATGTACTTTGACCTGGTTGAACACTGAGGATATATATAAAATATATATCCTTATTCGAGGTATTGTCACTATAATGTGTTCAATACCTGTATTGCACTTGGATAAAACGTGCTGTTAACCTATGGGTGCGGGCCTGGATAGAGTTTGTACCTCTTCCCTGAGGGCAACAGTGGAAAACAGGCTATGTCTGGGATGTGAACTGTAGGAGTTATATGGGCAAAAAAAAAAAAATCTCAATTATTTATTTTTTTTAATTTCCCAATAACGATAATCTGACGATATTCTTTAAAATGTGAATTTCTTTCTTTTTCCGTTTTTTTTTTTTTTTTTTTAACAAAAAATGCTGTAAAACTCTACTTGCTTACCAGGTCATCTATGGATAGACACAGCGTTTCAGAACAATAGCTCGTTTGTTTTTACAGTGCTTCATACATCTTCTGCAAAACATGCGTGGGTTGGGGGGAGGGGTATGTACGTGGGGTAGGGGCAGTAGTTATATACGTGGGTGTGCGGTCCATAACTAACGTAACTAACATGCTGGGGTGAAACGAAAATGAAACCTAACATTCTTTCAATGTCCAACTCCCGGCTTCTGTGCCTCTATTATACAGCGGATCTTACACGAAATTTTCACTACTTCTAACCTGTATCCACCGGACCCTCTCCACATGAATTTGTCACATTAACCCCCCTTTATGGCGCCCCAGCTTGCATATAACGTTATTTTCACTGACATCAGTCTGGTCAAAACCGAACCATTTCCAGACTAGTGTTGTGGACCCACATCTGCTATGAAATCATCCACTGAAACAGGAGACTTCTGCAGGTTTCCTCCATGTGAGATGATGTTGTGTTTTGGGTGCCGCCACTCACCACCAGACTGAATCCTGTCCACTGATTGGCTTCTGAGGCACGCATTTGGCCAATAAGGACTTTCATGCACCTCTCCTTTACCGTCTATGCCAACGTCCGTTTGTTTTCTTTTTCGAGCCAGTATGAATACTCGATAACGTAAAATTGCACATCGTGAAATCAACATTCACGATATTATCGTAGGCGATATATATTGCCCACCTCTATGTCGGAGGTGATGCTTCTGGCCCTGCGTAGACACCTGGTGTTATAGATGTCTGACAGAGAGGGACAGCTGTATTCCTATGATGCTCTGTGCTGACTTTTTGACTCTTTCCAGAGCCTTCTTGTCAGCCTGAGAGCTGCTCCTGTATGCACTAAGATGTAGTGGGTAAGGATGCTCTCTACAGAACACCTACAGAAGGACAGCAGCAGTTCCTGGGACACGTTGACCCTTCTCAGTGACCTAAAAAAGTACAGACGCAGCTGTGCCTTTTTCACAATGGCATTGGTGCTAGTGCCCCATGTAAGGTCCTTAGAAATGTATGTACCAAGGAATCTGAAGTCACTGACCCTCTCTACAGTGTCTCCTCAGATATGAAGAGGGGGGGAATCCTCCCTCTTCCTCCTGAAGTCCAGCACCAACTCCTTTGTTTTTGAGGAGTTTGGTGCCAGGTTATTGAGGGAGCACCAGGTAGTGCTCCAGCCCCACCACAGTAGTGTCATCTGCAAATTTGACAAGGATGTTTGCTGTTGTGGATTGGAGCACAAGCCGTGGGTGTGCATGGGGCTGAACACACACAGCCCTGGGGGGGCCCCAGTACTCACTGTCAGGACTGAAGAGTGATGAGGCTCTGGCCTGACTGACTGGAGACCGGTCGGTGAGAAAATCTCTGATCCATCTACAGGTGTGCTCACCAATACCCAGACTGTGCAGTTGGACAAAAGTCTGCTTGTTATCTGTTACCTGTTATCTGTTACTGTAACCAAAGCCACATATATTCACTTCGTTTCATTCATTCATTCCTTCGTTCATTCATGGTGGGGGTCCTGGAGCCATCTGGTTCATCTTGGATGTGTCACCAGTTCATCTACACACATTTACACATATGGGCATTTTCTTTCATCTGTTGGCTAGGTTATGTATTTAGCCTATTTAGTTTACACATTTTTACATCATTTTTGCTTCTTTATTTTTCAGATGACAAATGTATGTTGTTGGCAGAAGGGCTGCCAATAATGATTTGATTTTGAAAACAATAATCTGCATCTATTTTAATCATTAGAGAAAACTCTGAAAATGGTCATACATGACCCTTGGTGATAAGTTAACAAATGACAAATGAAATTTGAGTTTTATTATAATGAGATAAATTATCCACTTATGAAACAATATTAAGTTGAATGAAGTGAATGAAACTGAATAAATTTTACATGTAGATAAGAAAGTGCAGAAAAAAATCATGCTAAGAATTGTAACATCTATAGAGACATTAAATCCAAATGGTTCTACAGGTTGAAACAATCATTCATCATCCAATCACTTCACAACGGCGAAACACAAGTTCAACTCACCTTGTTTAATCACTGTGAAGATCAGAGACACTGCAGAGTCCCAGCTGAGGACAGACCACACACATACATTACATATACAAACCACATAAACATTTATTAGTCATTTATTTATTTATTTATTAGGGGTGCAACAACACAGGTATCCCACAGTTCGGTCTGTACCTCAGTTCTTGGGCCACGGTTTCAGTTCCATTTTGGTACATGTTTTGTGCATAAAGAGACAAGCTTTTTTTTCTCCCAAAATTCAATTTTTATTTTTTTTTGGTTGTGGTAGCTAGATGTAAACAAACCAGCATGGTGGACCGTACGCTATGTTTATTTGCAATAATTTATATCACCAAAGGTGCTTACTCTTTGCTTATTTGAGGGAAACAGAGGAGTAAAAACGGCGCATAAGGCAAGAGAAGCTGTTATACCTTTCATGCTATGTTATTTGTACATTTGGATACATATTTGGTATTAATTTATTCTTGCACTCAATGGACTGAAAACTAGCTAACGCTTATGCAGAACATTTGCTGATAAATAATGTGAGAGCAATACCTTGTTTTAATAAACAATTTGCATAAACAATGCATCCATGGGGGCTGCCATTGCTACGTGACATCAGAGCTTGGAACTAGGAGTACATTGATCTAGTGCGAATTCACAGGTGAGAAGTCACAGGTTTGACTGCCATTCCAGTGCCTTTTCCCTGGTAGAAGGTTGGAAAAACACGAGTTACAGGTTGCCTGGACTGCAGCATATCTCGCCTCCTAATTAGCACATTACCTCAGCTGACACACTTAACCAAACACCACCAAGTTCAGCAAAACAACTAAAATGAAACTCACCGATAACAACATTTGTACTAACGTTACCTTATTGTAACAACTCCATAATTTGTGGTTATTGTGATTAAATCTCAACAGCTGGCCAAGTCACGCTAGCTGACTATAGGGCTACAGCTGAAAAGCGAACATAACAGTTGTTTAAGATATAAATTTGTACAAACCCTATCTCTAACCAAAGAAAACTGAATTTACAACATGAATGTCCACCAATACAGGAAACACACTTGATGATTTGAAAGATGACATATCTTATTAACTTACCATTTGAGTTGCTAGATCAGATGTAATAGAAATGAATGTGTTCCGATGGCATACACTCAATGTTTGGAACTAGTGGCCCCTCCTTGACCTGGAAGAAGGGCATATTTTGTTGACAACGGGTTGTCTATTGAAGTGTTGCGACTCTGATATATATCGAGGACTCTGAGCAGCACATATTAGAGATTTCTTGATGGTGTGTGTTTTAGCCAAAAATAAAGCCCTTAAAAGTGACTTAGTGTGTAGACGATTTGTTTAATCACGGGTCGGGTTGCGGGTCTAATGTACGTGGATTAGGGCGGGTGCGAGTTTGCAGGCAAACACTTGCCTCCCCGCTACACTTGTCTCTCCACTGAGGGGTGGGGCAGTCACCTGCACTGCATGCTCCACTTGCATATCCAGCAGTGAATGGGCCATCAGGGCCTGCATGGCCTTCTCTGCTGGCCTAAAAAAATTCTGAATTACAGAGTGATATGTTAATTATATTTTGTCCATGAATACTTATTAAATAATTCCAAATGGTCTGTCCACTTCCTTTCATAGCTTTTCCCCTGGTTGTGCTGCTTCCAGACATGTATTTTCATTTTAAAACATTCAACCAATTGCATTTCAGCCATCTTTTGTTTCCAGGCAGGGTCAAAGTCAAAGAAATCTGCCTGGAGGCCTTCACAATCAGTTCTGCGGGCCCTCTAGTAAAACGTAAGTCTTGATGAAGCTGTTGCTTCAATCAACCAGATTTTGAGTTGGCGACACCAAGGCCCTCTAGCAGGCATGCAGTAACGTCAGCGTATTCACACCCTTTGATTGGATAGTCAGAGAGCATACTAGCCAAAGCTAGCAAACTGCATCTGTAGTGAGCTGCACGAACAGAAATATAGTTGTGTTGGTTTAATAGCTGTTTTGTCAACCCACAATGGCTGAAGGAGGAGAAGAAATGGATTTGGTTGCAGATTTATTGTCAAAGCCATTTTCAAGATGGACTTTTCAAGAAAAGCTGGACATTGTTAAGAAAGGTCGGACAATTCCAAAGCTAGCAAGCCGGTCACAACCAGGAAAAGGATTTGTCCATCACTTTTACTCCACTAACTACGACCGGTACCCCCGGTACCCGCATGGATAATCTGCACAACAGAGTAGCTGAACTCTTTTTAAGGAAAGAAAGGAGGATGGGATTTTGTGTACAAATCAGAATTTTTGGTGAGTAAAATGTTGCTATTTTCCTAAATAATATTGCAAGTGAATGAGGTTATTATTGATGCTTTTTTATGTGTGTCCCAGCTGTGGCTGCAGTAGAAGGAAACTTGTGCACCACGGGTTTGCTTGTTCAGTAAAGGCATTTATTGTGGCTACACGAGTTATCTATTGCGATTCAACGGCTCTTTATACTGCATTTCTGCAGAATAAGATGGTTTTTATAATCATAAAATAGTTATTGAGGGGTGGATTGATTCAGACGGAGCACTACTGAAGGCCTAGGTGTGAAATGCACAGTTCGCCACTGAAATTATCCAGAGAGAGAGAAAGAGGGAGAGAGAGACAGACAGGTACTGACACTGTGGCCTGAAAACCAGTATATTAAGTGCCAACACAAAATCAATGGCAAAACCGAAGTCCTGCGGTCCATAAGAGCGGACTGTCCCGTGCAGGCCGGACCGAATGGTTCACGGTTTTCCCGAATACCGTTGCATCCCTAATATATATGTATGTATATCTGAAATGGTAACTGTTCCGTATTTTTCCAGTATTTTTGCTGATGCTTGACAGATAAATATTAAATCATGTACATGAACAGACATTGGCTGACCTGGTGGTGGTGGGCGGAGCCTCCTTCTGTTTGCTGTTCTCTAACAGACTCTGTTCAATCATGTATTGAGTCACTGCATCTTCATCACCTCATCCTCCATCACGAACTGCTCAAACTCCATGTCCTCCTCATGGACAGTCTCTTCAAAGACAAACATTTAAACCACTTTAAAAAGAGTAATGTTAAAATTCACAAAAATAATGCTATCATTTAATAAATGGACTATGTTAAACACCACCCTGTAATTTCATCTACTTAACCCTTTAACTCCTGACATGTCTGAGGTGATCGTTCTGAATGTATGATGTATTTTAAATATTCATAAAAATTAAATAGTTTGCTCAATCGGAAAAATTTCAAAACATGCAGATAGAATAGACCTTGCTCTTTCCAAAGACATGTGAGCATACACCTGTGGGGTCAGTGATTACCCATCATGCCTAGTGCCTACAGTATAAGCCTGTAGGGACCGTTGCCACTTTAACACAGAGATCCTGGAAAAAAGGTGAGATGGTGATCCCACCTTTTGTCCACCACTGACCAATTTACACAGCCAAGCCAAAGGAGTAACAGAGGTGAGACAGGCTGGACTTTTACACAGCAGACCTGCATTCTGGAATCAAAGGGCCGGTGATGCAACGCAGCATATAGTGTGATGTATCACTTCTGCATCGGAAATACCCCGAATATAGCAGTGTTGATAACCTCACTACAGTCTTTCACCGTTCCACAAAGCATGAATAGAGTCCTCCGCCCGAAGTGATCACAGCTCGTGGATCTTGGCATCTCCCCAGTCTGACATCTTTCTGGTTGCGTCGATATGTTTGTTTACTGTACATGGCCTATGCTCGTTTTTAAATTCCCCTGGCACGGGAGAGACAGTGGGCGCATATGGAGGCACTGGCATGGACTCATGCCATGGGTGCTGTGGCTTTGTGCCACAGGTGAAAATGGCAAGTAGCCACGGCACCCTTGGCACCAGTGGCACGTAGACGTGTACCTGGGGGGGCTGCCGCAGAATCCATGCCGTCATCAAAATGTCATACCTTGATTGCGGAACAAGAAGTGTTCCTTTTACATAGCGTTCCAGGATCATGATTCCACCTTTATCATGGCTCTGTTACTACCTCCAGAGGTGTTACAGAAGCCATGGTAAAGGTGGGACCAAATTATCCCACCATTTTGTTTACACAGATGTTCCGGAATAAAGGCGAAATATTCTTGGAACAGAAGTGCTGTGTAAAACGGGTTAAAGATTACCCATCACGCTTAGTGCCTACAGCATAATCCTGTGGGGGCACTGATTTCCCATCATGCCTAGTGCCTGCAGTATAAACCTGAAGGGGCAGTAATTTCCCATCATGCCTAGTGTCTACAGTATAAGCTTGTGGGGTCAGTGTTCTGACCTGGTGTCAGTTCAGCTGGTTCAGCAATGTTTTGTGTCCAAAAAATATTGGAAATAAATATGGTGAAGTCCTAGGTCGAGTCCTTGCTCAAGGACACATTAGCCTATACATTCAGTTACAGTTCGAGTTACGGGGGGTACTGGGGGGGTCTGTACCCCCTGATGAAAAGACCCAGACCCCCCTGAAGAGACAAAAACATCAGTTTTGGGGGTGTTGGATAATTCCTCTGATTTTGTGAAAATAAATAAATAAGTAGAGTACAAGTCAACGCCCACTCTAGGAGTTGGAACAGTTTTATGTAAAAAGATTTCAGATACCCCTATTGTGGACCGTACCACTTTAACCATGGCAGCGCTAAAACCAACTGAACCAACTTCAACCTGTTGATTTATTTTGGAGTGTGGATGTCAGTGAGCCTGTTTACATGACCATAAAAATCCAGTAACTAGAAGTAATCCAATAATTGCCATATTCAGATATGGCATGTTTACATGTACTTGAGAAATGCGATAATCAAAAAACCCTTGGTTTACATGCTTCAGTCCATTATTTGATTTCTTTCAGAGTCCATACGTTCGTTATGATGTAAGATGTACACTTCCTGTCATTTTCAAAACATCTGGTCTTGTCTCGTTGACCATGGCAACGCCTACGGTGTCAGTATTAGCTGTCCTAATGTAGGAGGTAATAAGACTACAAAATATGCTACATGTTGCTGCTATCCTTCATTTCATTTCATTGTTTGTTTACCCTTTCCTTTAGGCTCACGTTGTTGCTGTGTAACTTCCATTTACATAGATTTCATTTTTTTAAATACATGCGTAGATGTAAAAAAAAACAAAAAAAAACTAAAGAAATCAGATTTACTGGTGTACCAGCGTGAAGACATCAGAGTACTGGGGAGAAATCTAGGTGTGCTAATCTGATTTCAGATGATCCTCTTTACATGATCACTTGAATAATCTGATAACTCCAGAAATCGGATAATGATCTGAGTATTGGTGTGCATGTAAACGGGCTCAGTGACAGGGACTGTCTGGTAAATTCGGTTCACCTGTCATGATACAGATGTGGATTGGTAAATGCAAGTAACTAGCAGACGTCTAGTGTGTTGAAAATTTATAATTTTACCACCTTATTTAAGTGTTTTTTTTGTTTATGGATACAAGCTGACGTCTTTAGAAGTTCCATTACTTAAAGGGGTCATATTATGTTTAACCTACTTTTATTAGTCTTTGGTACATTTATTTGTGTGTCTGGGGAACCTAAACTTCAAAAAATTTGAATTTGAACCCTCCAGGTGCTGCAAAGCTATCTTTATGTTCATTCCGGCAAAAATTTAATGGATTTCTACAACCCATTTCAATTCCTTCTTAATTTGTTACATTTTATAACTAGTTAACTCATGACATTTGCATATACACTATATTGCCAAAAGTATTTGCTCACCCATCCAAATAATCAGAATCAGGTGTTCCAATCACTTCCATGGCCACAGGTGTATAAAATCAAGCACCTAGGCATGCAGACTGCTTTTACAAACATTTGTGAAAGAATGGGTCGCTCTCAGGAGCTCAGTGAATTCCAGCATGGAACTGTGATAGGATGCCACCTGTGCAACAAATCCAGTGGTGAAATTTCCTGGCTCCTAAATATTCCACAGTCAACTGTCAGCTGTATTATAAGAAAGTGGAAGTGTTTGGGAACGACAGCAATTCAGCCACGAAGTGGTAGGCCACGTAAACTGATGGAGCGGGGTCAGCGGATGCTAAGGCGCATAGTGCGAAGAGGTCGCCAACTTTCTGCAGAGTCAATCGCTACAGACCTCCAAACTTCATGTGGCCTTCAGATTAGCTCAAGAACAGTGCGCAGAGAGCTTCATGGAATGGGTTTCCATGGCCGAGCAGCTGCATCCAAGCCATACATCACCAAGTGCAATGCAAAGTGCCGGATGCAGTGGTGTAAAGCACGCCGCCGCTGGACTCTAGAGCAGTGGAGGCGCATTCTCTGTAGTGACGAATCGCGCTTCTCCATCTGGCAATCTGATGGACGGGTCTGGGTTTGGCGGTCGCCAGGAGAACGATACTTGTTGGACCGCGTTGTGCCAAGTGTAAAGTTTGGTGGAGGTGGGATTATGGTGTGGGGTTGTTTTTCATGGAGCTGGGCTTGGCCCCTTAGTTCCAGTGAAAGGAACTGTGAATGCTTCAGCATACAAGATATTTTGGGCAATTCCATGCTCCCAACTTGTGGGAACAGTTTGGCGCTGGCCCCTTCTCTTCCAACATGACTGTGCACCAGTGCACAAAGCAAGGTCCATAAAGACATGGATGACAGAGTCAGTGGTGGATGAACTTGACTGGCCTGCACAGAGGTCCTGACCTCAAACACCATAGAACACCTTTGGGATGAATTAGAGCAGAGCCTGAGAGCCAGGCCTTCTGTCCAACATCAGTGTGTGACCTCACAAATGCGCTTCTGGAAGAATGGTCAAAAATTCCATGAACACACTCCTAAACCTTGTGGGCAGCCTTCCCAGAAGAGTTGAAGCTGTTATAGCTGCAAAGGGTGGACCCACGTCATATTGAACCCCATAGACTAGGAATGGGATGTCACTTAAATTCATATGCGAGTCAAGGCAGGTGAGCAAATACTTTCGGCAATATAGTGTATGAGGTCAAGACTTCCGACGAACATTTCTCTGAGTACGCCATAATTGTTTGTCAGCAGCAACGGTTGTAGTCCATATGAAAATAAATCCAAACTTCAAGTGATTACCTAAATCAGGGGTGTCAAACTCAATTGCACAGGGGGCCAAAACTCAAAGTATACTTCAGGCCGCGAGCCGAACAAGATAAAGATTTATTGAACACACAAAAATGAAATTTTTTAAACATAACTATGAATAAAAACAGACAGGATAATAAACAGTTGTGCCTCTATCAGATTAGGTTATACATGTGAACAAACATTCCCAATGATACAAATATGGTCTACACTTGCACAAATTATTTTTACAACCTCTTTTTTTTTCTTTAACGTGTGTTCAAAACTTTTCTTCAGCTACAAATCTTCTTTTATAATTCAAAATCTGATGACACGGATTTGCTTCCATACATGTAGACGGAGCTGGGCCATTGCTTCAGGAATAGAGCGAATATCAAACTTTGTGGCCCTACAGTGTCGTACTTTGCCCTTTACAGTCCCACTACACTGCAGCACAATCGGCTCCATCTGAATCTGTGCAGGCGCAGTTTCCACGTCAACGGCAATTGGGTTGTGAAGCAGCTCGAAATTCTTTCTGTGCGCTTCAAAGTCACCAAAGCGCCGTGCGAACTCAGTCCCGCTCAGTTTATCAGCAAGCAGTGTCAGCAAGGCAGCTGAAGCACTGCATTATGAGATCTGTAGTTTGTGTTGTATCAGCGCTCATATTGCCGGGCCGTTAATAACAATAATATACATCTATATAAAATGACCTCGCGGGCCGGATATAATCAAACACCTGGCCGGAATGTGGCCAGTGGGCCTTGAGTTGACACATATGACCTAAATGTTCAGTTGTTGGGTGTATTAACGAACACAAGTGGCCTGAACGGGACCAGAGCAGCACAGGCTAACAACTTGGAGGGGGGGGGGCGGCCGCGCGTGACGTGGCTCATTTGCATTTTAAAGGGCTACCACTCAAAATTACCTTCCTGGTGTTATTACTCAGAAATAGGGTTTGAAGATGGACCTGTGGAGTTTGAATTAATGAAGAATTCAGACCCAAGCATAGCATTTACAGTTTATGTAGACCACAGGGAAATGTTTTAAAATGCCATAATGCTATTTAAAAAAAGCAAAATATCACCCCTTTAAACAGTGTTTCACAGGGGCTGGTACAGTCAACATTAACGTTAGCTAACTTCTTAGCAAGATAAGCTAAGTCTGTATTATTAAACCTAAGCTTATTACATTTTTGTGAGGCAAAATCGATTCCAATTTTCCCAAGGAGATGAACTTCCTTTGTTTCCATTCTCATGTTATAGTGAATAAATTGTGCTGTAAAAGTTACAATCAGTGACAGTGTTGCGGCAACTTTATACTTCACATCAACTAGTTCAAAGTTCAGTTCATACAGAATAAAATCAATTCACATTCATAGTTCGCCATTTCAATTGAGACCTAGTTAATGTTCAGTTCATTTAAGATTTTTTTAAGTGTAGAAAAATAAAGTATTTCTGTGCTTATCTTTCTAAATAAACTCTGTTCATTTATCACAGCTGAGGCAGTAACCCCATATTACCAAGATTTTATCTGGACCTAAAACATTCAGAATGTCATAAAAAGTCTGAACTGGTTCAAGTAGTTATAAATATGTTTTAACTATGAGAATCTTAAAATTTTATCTCAGCAGCAGGGCGGCTCAGTGGTAGAGCGGGTCATCCATGACCAAAGGGTTGGTGGTTCGAGTCCTGGCTCCGACTGTCGAAGTGTCCTTGGGCATAGACACTGAACCCTAAAATTGCTCCCAGTAGGGCCAGGCAGCGCCTTGCATGGCAAATCGCCCGCTGGTGTATGAGTGTGTGTGTGATATGGGTGAATGTGAGGAATTGTAAAGCGCTTTGGGTACCATGAAGGTGTAGAAATGCGCTGTATAAGTTCAGCTCCATTTACCATTTATCTCAAAATAACCTATTTCATAAAGTAGAATGTAGGCTAACTTTTTGGATAATAGATAATGTAATCTACATGGTTCTCATTTTGTCACTTGTCTTGACCCTTGAGTGTGTGTTAGCCTCACTTATCTTACACTTTAACACTAATCGTGGTGGCTATTGGCAGCTCTTTGTATTGATGTGGTAGTGGGACCATGGTGGTCATAGAAGTGAAGGGAGTACCCCCCCATTATGGAGGGGTAATTCACACTCTGCATTCAGTCCCGTGACAGTTGTCACAAGTGTCATGTATTGCAGTTCATTTCCTGTTTTATTGTCTCCTCATGTTCCCTCTGTGTTTTTTTTTTTTAATTTCTCTTGGACCGGTGGTAACCTCTGTAAATGTAGTTTTATATAATAAACTCAGCCAAACTCTCTAATTTCTCTAATTCACTTTTCCTCTGTTTTCACCTTGACTTCCTTCAATGTATCCTAATGCAAACACTTCCAATAATGTGCAATAACCCTGCAAAATGTGAATTATGTGCAGTAAGTCGTGACATAATCCTCTGTTCTCACAAAACCAATGCAATATTTTACTCAAAATTTATTCCGACACAAATGCAGTATTTATATACTTTCATAGACATACAGTGTTGATAGTGTTAATATTGTAAATATTGTCAGTTCATACTTTGTCTATTTTTATCTTATTCTACTGTAGTTCTGTTCTTATTTTACTTTTGTTAAATTCCATATTCTTTTTTATTTAACTTTTTAATCTTTTGTAATTTTATTTTCTGACGTATTGGCTTCTTATTCATATAGTTGCACTGACTGGAGTAGCACTGACCACAATGACAATAAAGGCTATTCTATTCTATCCCATTTCTTATCCCTTTACCATTGATCATAACCAAAAACAGTAACTATTGAGATCAAAGTTATAAACAGGTTTATTTCTGCACTAAGTAGAAATTAACTGTAATAATGTGGGTTGTTTTTTTTTTGTTGTTGTTGTAATAAATTGATGCTATTGACAAAAGCTGATGCATGTAATGAATAAATGGAGTCTCAACTGTTCACACTTAGAATAGAACCTGCACATTGGGACTAAATTAACTAGATTTGGTTGGAATGTCTACATTTTAGATGACAAAGATATGAAGAAAATATACATTTGAAAAATACTGAATAGGGTCCTTTTAGTTTTTGTAGAAAAAACAAACATATTAAACTCTTATTTGTGTTAGATGCCGATTGTTATTGTTAATGTTCTAATTATTCTGGTGTCTGTAACTGTTTGAAATGAGTTTTAGGATTCATACATCAGCCAAACTAGCACATTTAACAGAAAGAGAAATGATGAATGAATATTGTTGTAATGTGAAACCCTTTGAAACTTCGCCCTCCTGTCATCCACTGACCTTTGACCTCCTGCTATGGCTGTGTTCCAGTGGGTTTGGACTCTTCTGCTCCAGTCCTGCTCTTTGGCTTTGGTTTTAAGTCCTTTGCTTCTTTGTGAGTCAGCTCAGTGTTGGTGTGAAGGTTCTGGATCCACAGTCCAGCTTCATGTTTCAGCTGTTGGAGTGTGGCTCTGGGCAGAGGTGGGTGTCTGATTTAGCCCACAGCTATATTTACCCGTGCACATGAGTTTGTAAAGAAAAACAGGTCTGCACGCGCTCAGTGGATGATGTGTTAGAGCCTCTGACTTTTAAGCCCAGAGCAGTGGTGTCTGAAACCAGAGATGAAGGAAAACTCCCTGAGGTTTCCTTAGAACTGAAACAAATGTCATTAAATTGACACACTGAACCTTTAAGCTGCAGATTACAACAAATGTGAAAAAAAGTGAAGTATGTTTCCATTAGGTGGTTAGGTGAATAGACTAGGCCAGGGGTCACCAACCCTGGTCCTCAAGAGCTACTACCCTGCATGTTTTAGATGTTTCCCTCATCCAGCACACCTGACAGTTATCAGGCTTCTGTAGAGCTTGATAAGCTTATCATTTGAATCAGTTGTGTTGGAAGAGGGATACATCTAAAACATGCAGGATAGTTGCTCTTCAGGACCAGGGTTGGTGACCCCTGAACTAGGCAATACCATGAGCTCTGTTTCACCAGACCATAATACTCACACTCAAAATTAAAGATGCTGTAAAGAACAAAGCAAAGGGTTTTCTATTACTTCATAGTTTTAGTAAAATAACGGTTTAAGTCCAAGTGAACAACACACACATTAAGCCTATTAGTTTTTGGGAACTCTGGGATTTGAAAAAAAGCTGATTTTACTGTAAAAATAAGTGGTACAGGGAAAAAAATGCAAATTCAATACATCATTATTTTTGACATATTTCTGACAGCTGCATGATTTTTTTCAGGAAGTGTTTAAAATTACGGGTTTTACTACTGCATCTTATAATTTCTGTGAAATAGCGTCATCTTTTTCCATGCCCACAGGATGTTTACTGACATGGCTGTTGAATCAGCTGTTCACAGCATCAGTTCAGGTTAAATAAATGGTCCCATCTGCACATTGTCATTATCCAACATAAGGATCTGAATGGTTTAAACCCAGGTCAGGACTGATTTAGTCTCAGTATTATGTTTTCGTCATTCCAGTTTGGATCATCCATGTTCTATTATTTCAAAACATCACAACAGAGCCAACAATAATGGAATAAAGGTTATATTTAAGACCTCCATTTTAAAGAGCCTTGTATTTTCATTATAGTCTTAAATTCATGCATCTTATTTAAAACTCAGTAAACACTTCAAACTCCAAATGACTGAAACTATTTAGTTTGAAAATGGAACTTCATTTTTTTCCTTTTTAGCATTTCAGGACATTTCCTTTATTCTTTAATTGGTAAAAAAAAAAAAATCAAATGATATTAAGTACAGTTTTTGATAATTTTTTTTTCATCATGTTCAGAGAAAATTCATTCATTTATTTACATTGTGAAACTTCTGCCTGTTTAAATGTCAATGATGCACCTTCACTTTGACTCCAGACATTTCCCATCATCCCTCAGGAACAAACACAGACCACTATAGTCACTGAAAACATGTTTATTTGACTGTTCTGTCTGACCCTCTATGACCTGGGCCTCTCCTTCTTGCCTTTGTAGAGCGCCAGCAGGGACACGTTGGCCACCTTCACCACCTTGAAGCGGACTCCGGGGATGTCACCGACGGCGTGACCTTTACGACCAAACCCGGCCACCAGAACCTCGTCGTTCTCCTGTGGATGTCAAGCAGACGGGTCAGATTGGAGCTGAGGTTGAAGATCCAAGCATGGAACTGAATTCTACAGACTTTTGTTGGTCTCTTAAACCTGCAGATATTCAAGCTCAAACGCAGCCACGGTTTTATATTTACCTCAATGAAGTTGAGGCAGCCATCGTTTGGCACGAAGGCTGTGATCTTCTTGCCATTCTTGATGAGCTGGACTCTCACACATTTTCTGATGGCAGAGTTGGGCTGCTTGGCCTCAACACCACTGCACAAAACAATCACAACAAATGAGGTTTTCAAAAGATGAACCTGCATGTCTGTTCAATGTCCCAACGTCAAAATAAACCAGTCTGGTTGTTTTCTTTTCGATTGTCATCGAATCCTCTGTACTAATAGTGAATTCATCCCATAAACACCATCCACGTACATCTGATGCATTTAGTCAGCTCTGCTGTGAAGAACCTCACAGTCATTAAAACACTTCAGAGTCTTGTCAAACTGGATTATATTTTCAGCCAAATGGCCCCCCAGTCTGGAGAGCTGTTTTCAGTTCAGACATCAGTGTTCCTTCTGTAAAACTTCGGTTTGATGATGCATCAACTGCTGCCATGAAACCTGCACCTGATGTTCAATAAGTTCAAATGGACATTAATGTTTGTTTCAATCTGCTGATTTAATTCAGATTAGTACCATTCAGCATATTCCATTTTAAGCAGTCTGACAGGAAATGAGAATTCTTTCCCTTTACTCTGGGCTTTTTTGGCCTGGAAAGAAAAAAAATCCCCCATAACAGTGATTTGGCTGCTCATAGGTTTTGAAACAAATTAAATGAATGAACACCTTATAGATACAGGGAAACAAGACTCAAACAGAGTCTGGCTTAGACAATCTCTAAATGTAAAGTATCATGAGATAACTTTTGTTATGATTTTGCGATACATACATGCATACATACATATACATATATACATATATATATATATATATAAATTTGATTGATTGAAACACTTAGAGCAAGAAGAGTGCAATGAGGAGGGAGTGGATTTTCTACTTCTGATGCCCCCCCTTTAGCTCCAGCCACTGGCTTTTACCAAAGAGGAAACATTCACTTGATGTTTACTTGTGGTCGATCTCCTATGATGTGAAATTTTTAAAAAATTAAATAAAACAAATACACCTCAATAACAAACTTCATTGTGCCAGAAACTAAAACTGATACTCAATAGAGACAAATCTATTCAGCTGACAGACTTTAGCAATCAGAAGTTGAAAACCTGTTCTTTTCCACAAAAAAACAAAACAAAACAAAAAAACCCACATCAAGTATGTACATTTAATTGCCTGATTAAATGTGCAAAATTTCTACAAAAGTAGATTTTTTCCCCAGAAACCTCAGAGTATAATTGCACCTGAAAGCAAACCCTTAATTTCCAATCAGCTCTCCATCTCTTGACTGAAACCTTGACCATGGTACTCACACTTTCTCAAGGACAATGCCTTTAGCGTGGGAGGCACCTCCGAAGGGATTGGCCTTCAGCGCTGTGCCCAGATGGGCCTTCTTGTACTGTTTATCATGCCATTTCTGCTCACGACGGTGGTTGCGGAGCTTCCTGGCAGTACGCAGACCTCGACACTTTCCTGGAAGATAAGGTAGACAGGAAACAAACTGTATTATCACCAATATTTCACATTACACTGAGGCTAAAATTCCTCCAAATTACAGAGAATTCCGTACAGATAACATTACAATTACATGTACTCTAAAATCTAAGAAAATGTCAACCCATTTAAACTATTCATTCTCCATTTATAAATGCAAAACGTAAAATGCAGGGGAAAATAAATTTGCCAATGACGAAATACGCACATAGAAAAATTCGATAAAATTCAAGTCTAGAAATATATTGGGTAAGTTTACGTAAGGACACATCTTGTTACACGCAAAATCTACAATAAGTGTTGACTGCTTCATATTTATTCCGTAAAATGCAGTTTTTTCCATTTGCCTTTGTTTAATACATATGTATACATATATCATGCATACGACTAATGATATTATAACTAAGGTAATTATTTTTTTCTGAATAGACTGTTCTTCCAGGTAGTTTAGAACCAAAATGTGTCAGAGTTAAAGCTGAGTTTTTCGCTTCATAAACGGACATTCATTTTTCTCAGAATGCCAGTATTTTCACGTTGCTGAGTTAACCGCATCAGCGAACTCAATGAGCCTGGCCCCACATATGTAATACACGACAAGTTTACGGTTGAATAACATAAAAGCAAAAGAAAAATAAATACCAAAAACAATTGAGTATTCATACGTGTTAGCCCGATGCTAAGCTAAAGCTGCTAACACGCTATCATGGCCGCTCCACGTTGCGGAGAACGGGACCCATAAAATCTACAATTTTAAACATCCAGGTATAGTTTCACGTAAAAATAAATGACCCGATGTCAGTTAATAAGTTGTTATTGATCAGATCCAACCTAAAAACGGCAAAATACGTGTTTTTAGAGCGGGTTTAGGATGAAGTTTGGTCCTACCCATGATTGCTGAAGCGAGCCTGGATGGAAAGGAAGGATCCAGGATGCACCGCGGCAATGTCTAGATGGAGGACCCCGGTAAAAGTGGACTGCATATAATGCCTGATTTAAATTCTCACTCGGGGTAAGGTTTTGAAACGTAAAAATCTGTTTATTTATTTATATTTATTTTCTCTCTTCAAAGTAATTAAACTTATCCTTACATTTTTAATGGATTTTGGCTAACGTAACATCACTATCAAAATGAACTAAATAAACAGAAATATTTATATCAAATGTAATAAGTTTAATTAAGCTGATCAAGGGAATTAAATTAGTTCCATGTAGAAATAAACGTTACTTTAGTATAGATGGAGTAAAAGTGTACATTATTCACTATCTCATTGTTGTATCCATACAGCTTTGTGGTCTGTTTAAGCAGGCATGGAATACAATGTAGTTGACCTGATCATTATTACTATAAAATAATTCTTTATGTTTAATGTTGGTTTATTTACCATTCATAAGGTGGCACCACACCACTGTCTCTTTCATAATCTGTAACAATATGTAAATCCTATTCAAGGTTAACAGCCTCTATTAGGCCTGTTGATGGGGTTTAACCTCTGGCCATCTATCCTTTTTCAGAGCAAAAATTCCTACAGTTACAGATCCAAATGACTGTAGCAGGCTGTAGTTTTGAAATTATTTCACTCTCTAAGCAGCTGCAATAGAGACACTAGTATTAAAAAAAATACACTATTTGATATAGATGTACAGAAGCGTATTGCATTCGCACAAAAAATTAAATCGGCTCTGTTTTCCTGAATTAACAAGATACTTCTTTTCTGAAAAGATTTAAATTTGCCTCTGTTTTTCCAAATTAACGAGATAATTATCTTGTTAATTCGGAAAAACAGAGCCAAATTTCATTTTTTGTGTGAATGCAATATGTTTCCGTATAGATGAGTTTACTGAAAACAGCACAAACACCCTTACAGCACAGTAGAATCTGCACCAATGTCGGTATTTAGTGCATTATTTTTTTCAGTTTTTCAGAAGAGCCTTGAGTTGAGTTTACAAAGTTGAATGATTCTTCACTAGAATGTTCTTCGCTCTTGTACCATGTCCTCTCCAAGATGAGACCTAGTGATATGCTAAAGGCCAATGGCTGGTCATTCCTTCAGAGGCAGCGGTGACGTGCAGTCAAAGGAGGCAGGGGAGGCAGAGCCTCCCTTGTCAATCTTGAAAAGAAAAAAAACTTGTCTATAAAATATAATAAATGTTGATAGTTGTCAGCTGGTATGTCCTATAAACTCATTTTCCGTTCGAATCCAGTATTGTTATTATTATTATTATTATTATCTATTTTTTTTTTTTTTTTTGTCAATTAGAATAGCAGAATTTCCGCATGCTCCGTTCAAATACAGGGAGGAGATGCGTTGTGAGGCAATGCTGTGCTGTGCCTCCCGGAGAACTGTCTACTCCCCTCATGAACTCTGCTGGTACCCGATGAAAATATTGTGGCGCTGTCCCTCTGTATATCGCAGTTAAAATGCTTTCAAACACTGATTATATGCTCTATCCTTCCATAATCTGCAGAACGTATGGAATGTATTTCTGTAATGTGTTTAGGCTCGCAGATTAATCATAAAACCGCAGTGAAAAAGTCACTAGGGGAGGCAAACAGTACCCCTGCCTCATGATAGATGGCGCCTGTGAGTCCACAGATTCATGTGCTTATAATCTTCTTCGTTCTTTTTTATACACTTTAATTCACCTCATCAAAAATGGAGGATTACATTTCTGAGCTGAGAATGGATGGATTTCATGTACAAATAAAGGTAAGACCATAAACTTTTTTTATTTTTAGTTTGAAATGGCTCTTTTTGAAGGTTTCCTGTTGAGTTCCTGCCAGTCTACCTATGCTGACTTGATGCAGAGCCCATATACCCAGGCCATTCCGTTTGCTCACTCTCTCTATTCCAGTTTCTCAGGCCACCATATATTTGTAGATCTGGCTCTGAAAGAGTCAGTACCTCCCCAGTCATGAACCCCACTGCACGTCACTGAGAGGCAGTGGTCTGTTTCGAACAATGCTGCAGGTTGTACCCAGTGATGCTAAAAGACAGGTGTTGAACCAAGCCTTCACAGGGATGGGACCGCTTTCTCCTTCAAAATAGGTGACATTAAGTACAACATGTCATTCCTAAATTGTGTACCCATCACATTCAACCAAGCTGATCTGACTAGACAAGACCAACAAGACATCATTCCAGACATACTGATAACCATAACAAGACCAGCAGGTGTTGTCATGTGATAATTATCAAAACTGACTGATAGGTAAATTTAACCCAATAACCTTTTGGCCATGTTTCCAGCTCTACTTTTCCTTTACTAGTAGAAGACCATGAACAGAAAGAACAAGAAAAAGCCCCCCCCCCCCCCCCCCCCCCCCATCACCACCAAAATGTAATCATTTCTTCCTTGTGCCAGTATCAACATTTCCTGAAAATTTCATGAAAATCCATCCATAACTTTTGGAGTTATCTTGCTAACAAACAAATAAACACACACACATGCCCACAAAGTAAAGTGATCACAATACCTCCTGGCGGAGGTAACAAAATGAATGCTGGTGACAGTGCATTATGCAAAGCAGAGTATTTTTTAATCATGATTCCTAATGTGACTAGAGGAGATCTTTCAATTATTTTAGTCTGAAACATCTTTCGTCAGTGGGCAGGACCACCCTGACTGTGTCCTGATTGGCTGGTTCCTCAGTCAGTCAGGGGTTTTAGAGACAGTGGGCTGATTAAAGTAGATTAGAGTGAGAGGGCAGGGGGACAGAGTGTGTGTTGGTGTCACACATCACAGCGATGGTTTCCAATGGCTGCCTCCTCTTCCTCCTGTCCTGTTTGCAGATGTCCACCTGCCTCAAGGCTCCATCTGTACACAGGTGAGAGAAACACACACACACACACACACACACACACACACACACACACACAGAGAGAGAGCTGGGTTCACTGCTGTTGCCTGACCTCTGTGGGTTAATCTGTGACTCCTAATGTGTTGAGATTACTGATGTGTCTCAGTATCTGTGTCAGCGTTGGCTTTGTTGTGATTTTGTCATTTAATGTGGATACTACAGTATATTCACAATATTATCTGTGCTTTACCTTTATGTCAGACAGTCCTGACTGATGGTAATATACAGCTTTCATCAGATAAAGATGAACATAGAAGGTGCATATAAATACATAAAGTGTAAAAAATACAGATAAATGAATCATCTTAATTTTAGAAGGTTGTTGAAATTATTTGTGAATTTATGTGTTCATTAGAGCGTTGGTTTGATTTTTTTTTTTATTTTTTTTTTTTATGTAGAGTATTGTGTTGTAAAGTGGAATGACAGATACACATATCCAACATGAACAAATGAACATGGAAGAAAGACTGGAATAATAAAGGGTTTTTCCCCCTTGGCCAGAAATGGCCGAAGGGGCATTGTAATAATTTTGTCTGTCTGTCTGTCTGTCTGTCCATTCAACGACGTAATCGCATCATCTGAAGAATGCACTGAGATATCTGCACCAAATTTATACTGTGGATGCGTCTTGGCATGGAGCAGAAGCCTATTGAAAATAGCTCACCTTGACCTACTTTTTCAAAGTCAAATGGCATCAAATGGAGACATGCCTATATAATTTTTTTTTTAAAAAAAGTACCATGTGACATTCTGTGAGCTTTTACACATCACAAGCAGTGAACACAAAATATTAGTGTTGATGTCACAACACCCTGAAAATAAGAAATAAACTTTTTTCTTCAGTAATTTAAGTTATATTGGTTTTAGTATAATAGAAGAAAATAAATTAGTTTACATTTTATATTGTATAATGAAAGGATAATTAACTTTAGCAGTGCTAAATTGCTAGTTGCTTGGATTTTGCAGCACCTTAAGACACTTCTAGCAAGGGCAAAACTTGAATCACATGGACCTGTTTCCAGATCTACAGTACATTGGCAATGGGTATTAAAATGTTTTGCATGCTGGATGTGCTCACAAAAATATTTTTCATACGCTTGTTGGGGTGATATGTTTGCTTGAAACAGCCTTGTGCAGTTATAATATCTGAGTACTGTCAAATATAAATATGTACTATATGTAATAAGTTTCACACAAAGACACTGTAATCTAAATTATAGGGCACTATCTTTCAACACAATCTTACACTATATTTGGCCGAGGGGCATTAACGTGAGCAGCATATTACCTTTAACCATGTGAGAGAAATTTGTTTTGAAATGGAGCTCAATTATGAATGAAAGCCCTAAAGATATATATATATATATACATATACATATATATATATATATATATATATATATATATATATACATATATATATATACACACACATATATATGTATATGTGTGTGTGTGTATATATATATATATATATATACACACACACACACACACACATATATATATATATATATATGTATATATATATACATACATATATATATATATATATATATATATATATATATATATATATATATATATATATATATATTGTTTGACCGCTGTATTGGTTGGTTGTGGTGAAGAAGGAGCTGAGCCGAAAGGCGAAGCTCTCGATTTACCGGTCAATCTACGTTCCTACCCTCACTTATGGTCATGAACTTTGGGTCATGACCAAAAGCACAAGATCAAGATCATACAAGTGGTCAAAATGAGTTTCCTCTGTAGGGTGGCTGGGTGGCTGGGTGGCTGGGCGCACCCTTAGGGATAGGGTGAGGAGCTAGGTCACCAGGGAGGAGCTCGGAGTAGAGCCGCTGCTCCTCCACATCGAGAGGGGCCAGCTGAGGTGGCTCGGGCATCTGTTTCAGATGCCTCCTGGACGCCTCCCTGGGGAGGCGTTCCGGGCATGTCCCGCTGGGAGGAGACCTCGGGGAAGACCTAGAACACGCTAGAGAGACTATGTCTCTCGGCTAGCCTGGGAACGCCTTGGGGTCCCCCCGGAAGAGCTGGAGGAGGTGTCTGGGGAGAGGGAAGTCTGGGCATCCCTGCTTAGACTGTTGCCCCCGTGACCTGGCCCTGGATAAAGCGGAAGACAATGGATGGATGGATGGATGGATATATTTTGTTTGTTTTGTTTTGTTTTTTTCTTGGCCACCTGGGCAGTGCCGCCTTCAGACTTGGGTCCTCTACCAGAGGCCTGGGAGCCTGAGGGTTCTGTGCAGGATCTTAGCTGTTCCTAGCTGCGGTCTTTTGGACAGAGATTTCTGATGTTGTTCCTGGTATCTGCTGGAGCCATCCTCTCAGCTTGGGGGTCACTGCCCCTAGTGCCCCAATCACTACTGGTAACACTGTTGCCTTCACACCCCACATTTTCTCTATCTCCTCTTTCAGCCCTTGGTGTTTCTCAAGCTTCTCGTGTTCTTTCTTTCTGATGTTGTTACCACTTGGGATTGCTACATTTATCACAACCACTGTCTTCTGATGTTTATCCATCACCACTATGTCTGGCTGATTGGCCATCACCATCTTGTCAGGATCTGGAAGTCCAACAGGATCTTGGCCTGTTTGTTCTTGATCAACTTTAGGGGTGTCTCCCATCTTGACCCTGGGACCTCGAGTCCATACTCAGTACAGTGGTGCTGTATACTATGCCCGTTACCTGGTTATGCCGTTCCATGTATGCTTTGCCTGCCAGCATGTTGCACCCTGCTGTGATGTGCTGGACTGTCTTAGGGGCTTCTCTACACAGCCTTCACCTGGGGTGTAGTCTGGTGTGGTAGACTCTATTGCCCTGGTGTTCAGGGCCTGTTCTTGTGCAGCCATGAATAGTGCCTCTGTGCTGTCTTTCAGTTCAGCCTCTTCCAGCCACTGGGATGTTTTCTCGATATCAGCTACTTTCTCAATTTATTGGTGGTACATGTCATACAGGGGCTTGTCCTTCCATGATAGACCTTATCATGGTCTATGGTCCTCCTTACTAGGCTTTTGTTGCCTGAGGCGTTCACTCAGCAGTTGGTCATTGGGGGCCATCTTCTTGATATATTCCTGGAGGTTTGCCGTTTCCTCGTGGACAGTAGCTCTGACACTTACTAGTCCTTAGTCCCCCCCCTTTCGCTTTGTGTACAGCCTCAGGATGCTGGATTTAGGGTGAAACCCTCCATGTATGGTAAGGAGCTTCCTTGTCTTGATAGCAGTGGCTTGTATTTCTTCCAGTGGCCAGAATATTATGGATCCAGATCAATGGAAACACCGGGACACGATGGGAGGACCAGGTCGGGCTGTGATCACACACTAACAAGGTCGGTCTGGGACAGGCAAAAACAGCATATTGATTCAGATTCAGATTTATTAATTGTCATTCTCAGGGCCGGACTGAGACTCATTTTCAGCCCTGGAGTTTCATACCTCAGTCCGGCTCACTTTAGATCACGACCAATTATTATTAAGATCATGTAATTACAACCTTACATGTTATCTTCTTCTGTCTCATTTCTGACTAGTGGTTCAGGGTTGTGCTGCTGAGCTGCCCCTCTGTCATCAGTAGACTCTGCTCTCCCTTTCACACTTCCTCCAGTTTCCCTAGACTCGCCTGCACCTGGATCACAATAAAAAATAATATCTACAGACATTTTGACTTGCTTAACCAATTAAGATATTTACATTGGCAAAATATGCAGGCTTATTTAATATTACTTTATGCTATTGCCTTTCAGTTGTGGGCTTTGTGTATTTACTGTCTCACTTTTAATGATAAAAAATAAAATAGGTCAGGACTATCGTTTGGGTGTAGAAAGTGGTTTTACTGGAAGTAATGCTTGCTTGTTCACCCAATCTGTTACAACATCTTACCTTTTCCTTCCATCCTGACAGGAGTAATTCCCTCATCACTACTGGCTCCGGGCTCTGCTTCTGACACTAAATCACATTTAAAAAATGTCATAATTCTCAGCACAAATGTTCTATTTTGCAAAGCCTTCATGTCAGTTTCATTCATGTAGTGCTGATTCATCTAGCATCTCAGAGCACCTTTCATATTGAACAGGCCTGCACCATACTTTTCATTGTAGCCTATTTATTCTAATAATATTCACTCTATGAGCAGTCCTACCTGCCCACTCTGGACTTGTGGGCTCATGGCTGGTGTCTGGTGCTGGATCTTCTTTCTGACTCTGAGGAGCTACAAGACAAAGTTTTCCAGTTATGTGGCGTCGCATCATACTATTATTTAAATTGCATAATGTTATGTTACACGCCACAATGCCACACAATTCATTGACTCAGTAATTAACTAGCTTGAAAGGTGGTTTACCCGTTTCATCGTCCTCATTAGTTGTTTCCAACCGGGAGGTCGTTATTGTGAAAAAGTTGCAGATTTTGGCACATTTGGCTGCGTTAGCTTCAAGAGCTTTCCTCTTTTAATTCTTGTCTTCCTCTGCGCCACCCTTGCTCTTTCTATTATCCATGTTTCAAACAGCAAACACAACTGACCATCAACATAGCCTACAGAGCAGAGATCGTATGTGATACACAGCTACAGTACAGAGCTACTAACCGTATGCAAGGACATATTACGTCAGGTCACGGTGCATCTGCAAAAAAGAGGAAGAAAAAAACAGTTTACTAGTAGAGGGGGTGGTGGCCCAGGAACAGCGGTTGCAGATTATGTGATCAACTCAGTGCTATGACTGAACACCCCCCCCCCCCCCCCCCCAAAATAAATAAATAAAATATTAAATATATATTTAAAGTGAAATCCGGCCCTCGCGGCCTAAATATTGTACCGGCCCACCGGGAATTGTCCCGGTCCTCCCGATTAGCCAGTTCAGGCCTGGTCATTCAATAAAAACATCCCAGATGGTGTTACAGAACGAAATAGCAAAATGCACAGCATGAAATAAAAACACAGAAAAAAGATCCTAAAAACACCAACTAAAATCAACCCATATATATGATAAAATATAAAGAACTGCACTAATAAATAAATAAATACATACATACATACATACATACATACATACATACATAGTAGGCCTGTAACGGTACACAAAATTTTCAGTTCGGTACGTTTTCGGTTTTGAAAGCCACGGTTCGTTTTTTTTTTTCAGTTCGGTACGGGAAGACAGAAAACCCCTCAAAATGTCTTTAATGCATTTATGAATTTTTGAACATTTTCCCCCCAATTTTGGAGACAATAGAATATAGAAAAACAGGAATAATATAATTCTGCTGCTATAAATCAAATAGAAAATAAATTATTAATATTACAAAATGTATTTTAAACATTAGTATTGCACTTTTCCCTGAAAGGTAGTTTTGAACAAACAAAAAAAAATCTAATCAGTTCTGTCAGTTCACATTCTTCATAAAAATATCAACAAAAAAATTCTGCATGAAGTGCAACATTAACAGGAGGGTAAACTGGTATTCTGTTTAAACAAACTGAAGAGAAACATTGACAACAAACTTAACCAAATTAATTATTTATTTTAGGACAGAGAACAAACTGTTTAGGACACTTTATATGTTGGTGTGCGTGTGCGCGCACGCGCAAGGTGCGATTTGTCTGGGTGATCGTTTGTTTGTTGTTTTTTTTGTTTGTTGGGGTGCGGTCTGGTCCATAACTAACGTAACTAATGCTGGCGTGAAACGAAAGTGAAACTTTATTTTTATATACTTTCAACGTTCAACTCCAAGTTCTATTCCTCTGTTATACAGCGTGCGTGAGAGAGACACAGACAGAGCTAGTGTCAGTGTTTTAGAACTACCGTAGTTCCTAGGGGCCAAACAACGTTCGTCTTATCACCATCTCCTTCCTCTTTGTCTTTCACCGGGACCTGAACTGATCCAAACTGGACTGTAATGATGGTGGGGGGGTCTTCAGTCTCTTCCTTCCAGGTTCACATCATATTTGTTGTTTGTGTTTTTTTTACCTTATATCAGCTGCTATTTCGTATTTCGTGTCAGTGTGTGCTCCTTCAATATGTCCGTGTGAAACTTGCGCGGATTTAAAGTTCCGCATCGAACGACGTCTTTCATTCCTTTTTCTTTTTCTCAACATACTGTGCCGTTTCGGTACAGCTGTGTACCGAACCGAACAGGTGTGTACCGAAACGGTTCGGTTCAGTACGTGTACCATTACAGGCCTAATACATAGTAAAGACAAAAAAGAGATATTGCACGATGGAGGGGTCCCTATTGCACCTATTATTGCACATTCTGTTTTTCACTTCACCCCCTCAACTTTTGTTAAGCAGTCTTATGGCTATTGGATAAAAACTATTTAAAAATCTGGCAGTTTTGCACCTCAGGCTCCGGAGGCGTTTCCCCGAGGGCAGGAGGGAAAATGCTTTGTTGAAGGGGTGGGAGGTGTCTCTATCAATACCCCTCACCTAGGACAGACAGCACTGTTCTGCCAGCTCAGCCATGGTTGGCAGTGTGGACCCAATGATTTTTTGTGCTGCCCTCACCACCCTCCCCAGTGCCTTCCTGTCCATGAGGCTGCTGCTCTCATACCATAGGGAGATGCTGCTGGAGAGAACAGACTCTGTGGTTCCTCTGTAGAATGAGGTGAGGACAGCTGGGCTCAGATGGGCTCTCTTTAACCGGTGGAGGAAGTGCAGGCACTGGTTGGCCTTTTTAACCAGAGAGTTTATGCGCAGGGACCAGGTTAGATTGTCCGAGACATGAACCCCCAGGAATTTGGATGATTCCACAATCTCCACAGCAGAGTCTCTGATGTAAATGAGTGTGTGTAGGGGGGTGTTTTCTCTTTTGAGTTATTAGTTTTTAGCTTACCGGCCAACAGGCCGTAAGCTATTGTCGTCATGCGGCCTCCGTCGTCGTCTGTCGTCGTCTGTCGTCGTCTGTCGTCGTCTGTCGTCGTCATCTGTCATTGTCATCTGTCGTTGTTGTCTGTCGTCGTCGTCTGTCGTCCGTTACAAAAATTTCAATTGTCTTCTCCGAAACTACAATTCCGATTGACTTCAAATTTGGTATACAGCTTCTTTATGATGATGCCAACAAAAGTTAGTGGATCCGGATCTGATTCTGGATTTGGAGCGACTTTGAAAAATTTCCCCATTATAAGAGATAGGAAGTGGATTGATGCAATAACTCTGTAAATATAAATGATATCAAGTTGAAATTTCTACTGTCCAGCCCTGATGGGGAGATGACCAAAACATAATGGCCACATGTGGGTCAGGATCTTCTTCTGGATCCGGGAACTTACGGAAAATTTAACATGGGCTATTATGGAGAAAAAATTTCAATCATCTTCTTCTCCGAAACTACAGTTCCGATTAACTTCAAACTTGGTATACAGCTTGTTTATGATGTCAACAAAAGTTAGTGAAATTATTTCGATCTGGATCTGATTCTGGATTTGGTGTGACTTTGAAAAATTTTCCCATTATAACAGATAGGAAGTGGATTGATACAATAAATCAGTAAGTAAATCAATGATATCAAGTTGGAATTTGAATTTTTAACTGATCTGATCGGAATATGACCAAAACATGGGCTATTTCTGTAATATAATACATACACATAACTGGGTGATGATAAATGGCATCTGGATACATTTCCCAAAGCTTTTCATTTGCCCGGTAAGCTACAGGGCCATTGGTCCTTTTTTTACAATTACAATGGGCTTACAGGCAGCCTGCGGACGAGTCCATTCACAGCCGCTAATGGTGGAGGGGGTGTGGGCTGGATCCAGATTAACAGAAATGCTGACCCCCAATGAATCTCTTCCCTCAAGGTGAACAATTTCTTTTCTTTTTAACCCGCCACCACCACCCCTCTTTGGAGGACACTTTATTTGTAATTACAGCTTGTTTTTAAGTGACAGTTTCCAACTTTCATATTCACGTGTTCATCCATTCCTTGCTTGTATACATATACATAGAGGGAGGGTCATATAGCCCACAGTGTAAGGGACAGGACAAGACAAGACAGTGGGACTAAACAGACATAAAACAAGACCGTGGGACAAGGCAGCTAAGTGGTTGCTATTGAAAACATAACCAAACATGTGAAAGATATGACAACAAGTAAGACAAGACAAAAACAGATACTGATTACATATTCATCATTATACACTGGTGTGCGCGTGTGTGTGTGTGTGTGTGTGAGAGAGAGAGAGAGAGAGAGAGAGAGAGAGGAGAAGGGACCAAACAGAGAGGGGCTCTACTGCTGGGTGTTACATGGTGGTGGTTCAGTTTAGGTTTTCCAGTGAGATGTGTTCTAAAAGGGGGAGGAGAGAAGGAGAGAGTGGAGGGGGGAGAAAAGGGGAGAAGAAAGTGGGGAAGACCCCCAGAGGGGAACACCAACAGTACTACAACTACTAACAATAATAATCATGGTGATAACCACAATGGCAACAATGACCAAAACAAGAACCAAGAAAACTGGGCAGAGGGAAAAGAAGAAAAAAAAAAAAGGAAATTTCAGTAAAAGAAGATAAATTAGAGCTGCCAAATGAGAAATACAGGAGAGGAAAACATGAGTAGAATACCACAAACAATGACAGCACAAAAACAACACCAGCAACAGATCCACACCACAATCAGCTACCCACACCAATCCCCCCGCCACAGAGTGACCGCACCACTACGTAGTAAAGAGAACAAGGCAAAGACACTGAGGTGCACTCAGTGATGAACACATCCATGCAACTGCAAATGCAACCCCTCCAAGGACCAGGGGCCAACAAAGAGGATCCTAAGGCCTGGCCAACCAGCAGACAACACAGAGAAGAGGATCCAGTCCACCCCCCCTTAGAGGTGATGGTGCACTTGTCCTGAAGATGGTCGAGGGAGGCCCCCTGCTGGAGGCCCCACAGCAGCCGAGCACAGGCCCCAGGGGACCAGGGATGTCACCCACCAAACCCCCGCCAGGTGCCAGGCGCCGGCCACTCGGGGACAAAAAAGGCACGGGCCCCCTAGCCCCATGAGCCCAGGAGCCACCCGCCCCCCTGGGCAGGGGCCCCACTCAGCACACCGGGGAAACCAGGCTGCCCCAGACAGCCACCCACCGTGGGCCAGTATGCACCCCATTTTTTAAAGGATAGTTTGTAGATGCAAACATTTTCATCATGTAATTTTACTTTTTTCACTGTTATTGTTTTATTGATCTAACCCACATGAGATTATATTGGACTGAATGTGGCCCCTGAACTAAAATGAGTTTGACACCCTTGCTATTTGCCGCTCTGCTCCCCAGCTCTGGAACTCCTTGCCACCGGATCTCAGAAAACACCACTTCACTCCCTCTCTTCAAATCCAGACTCGAAATGCATCTGTTTAGGACCTCTTTCTCTTTGTGAACGCAATTGCATTGTCCAGTTTTTTAACCTGCCTTTTATTTTTACTCTGCTTTATTGCTTGTTTTATACTCTCCTGTTTTACTGTTTTACTGTACGGTGTCCTTGAGTACCAAGAAAGGCGCCTATAAATAAAATGTATTATTATTATTATTAGGGACCGAGCCGAAAGGTAAGGCCCTCTCACATAGTGAGAGGCCTTGCCTGCAAGCAAGGCCCTATTGTTATTCGTTCGTTTTTTTTTTTTTTCTGACGTAACTTTGAACTGGATTTTGACCCCCTAAACGTGCTCAAAAACTCACCAAATTTGGCACACATGTCAGGCCTGGTGAAAAATTTTCTAAAATGTAAAAATTAACCCCATAGGTGCCAAAATGGGCTCTCTAGCGCCCCCTGGATACACAAAATCTGCCCTAGCGCCCAGTAGGAATGTCATAGAAACATGAAACCAACGCCAAAATTTTTGTCTCATCGAGCCCGACAAATCACGTGCGGGTACTTGTGACCTAACTCCAACAGGAAGTTCAGAATTTGCCTTTCAAAATAAAATGCTCAAATCGCAAACTTCCAGTAGGAATGTCATAGACACACGAAACCAATGCCAAAACGTTTGTTTAATCAAGCCCAACAAATCACGTGCTGACACCTATGAGCTATCTCCAACAGGAAGTTCGCAATATGCTTTTCAAAATAAAATTTCTAAAACTAACTCCGATTACACCGTTTGTCGTATTGACTTCTAAATAGCACCAAAAGATAGAGTGAACCCTCCTCGAAAAAGTTTCGTCACACTTTTTCCCATAACTGCCTTAGTTTTTTTTTAGAAGCCTGCAAAGTTGTGATGTTTGGAACTCATTTTTCACTTTGGAATTTTTCCCCACATGTGACATATCTACGCATTCACAGGACTCAGCACAATGCTCACATGCAAAAATTTTGGAGATAGGATGTACGGTTATTGATTTATAGCAATTTGTTTATTTTCATACTTTTTCCACTTTAGACTGCCATTTGACCCCCTTAACATGCTCCAAAACTCACCAAATTTGCCATGTATTTCATGGCTGGTGAACACTTTGATTTAATATCAAAATTAACCCCTTGGGTGCCAAAATGGACTCTGTAGCGCCACCTTTGTACTAAAAAACACACAAAATCTGCTCTAGCAGCCAGTAGGAATGTCACAGAAACATGAAACAAATGCCAAAATGTTGGTCTGATTGAGCCCGACTAATCATACACTGACACTCATGAGCTAACTCCAACAGGAAGTTGGCAATCTGCCTTTGAAAGTTACTCTACATTTCTGCAATTACTGCTTATTCATTTCAGACTTTACATCAGTTAAGTCTGCAGAATCCAAAAGTGAAAGAATTTTTCAGATACGACCTACGGTTATGGAATAATGGTGATTTTTTTGAACAGTACGTTTAGTTTCACTTTTCACAATGACCAAATCCCTATAAAACTCTTGCTGGTGCCTTCTTGTGTATTCCTGTCTATAGTGCAGTGGTTAGTGCTGCTCTCTATTGACCAGGAGAACCCTGGTTAAAGTCCCAGGCAATCCAATTATTATTATTTATTTATTTTTTTTTTTCGTTCATTTTAAAACAGGTTTTATTGCATTATATTGTGGATATTGGACATTTTGCACACTTTAAAAAGTACATGGAGTACATTTTTTCAAAATAAAACCCCTATTAAAAATAATACATAATGTCTATTATATAACTTCTTTTCATTTTTATGACCAAACGCTCAACTGTTTGTACAATGTTTCTTCATTCAAAAGTACTCTTTCTCACAGACACACATGCTCACACAATAGGGTTTCTCCAAAATAGTAGCCTTAAATGCAATAAATAATCACTTTTAGGCTCAATTATTCATACAATTTCTATTCATTTTTCAAACTGATTCTTTCTCTCACATACAAAACAAATGCACATACACACAGTAGGGTTCCAAAAGAAAAGTCTCATTAAAGGTGGTGGTGGTTTCAGCAGAGGGTCGCTGGTGTTCTGTAGAGATGTAAGGAGGACGGACACTAAACGGTGGGAACTGGTATGGGGACGGAGAGGTTTGAGTGGAGCTGAGGTGTCGACGGTCACGGGAGGCGGATCGCGGGGGAGGCGGAACGCCTGGTGCGAGGTCCCGCCCAATGCTCCTTGCAGCTTTAATTCTTCTTCTTCTTCTTCTTCTTCTTCTTCTTCTTCTTCTTCTTCTTCTTCTTCTTCTTATTATTATTATTATTATTATTATTATTATTATTATTATTATTATTATTATTATTATTATTATATAACATACATAATAAGTAGTGTATTTATCCTATGTATATGTCATAATGTGTCAGTGTAATAACCAAATAAAAATAAATGAACTACAGATACAGACACAGTGGACATCATGTGTTCAAATACCTTAAACTGAACATAAAAGACAAACTGTCATCACTAAAAACAAGATGTCAAAGCAAAGTTAAAGAGACATTTAAATCCATTTATAAGACTGGGATTGAGACTAAAACTGAGTAATGAGAATAAACCTAATATCATTATGTGTTTACTGATGGTTTTGTCATTTCCTGTTCACAGTGGTGCTGGATCTCACATCACAGGTGAGTGTATTTATACGTCCACGTGTGGAGGCACAACACACACTCTGATCAACATGTTTGTGAGGTTCATGGTTTTTTTTAAAGTGAAGAAAAGAGAAAATGAAATGAATTTAAACAAGCAAAACATTTGGATCTTTATTTTGTATTGAAATCAACACAGACAAGGTAAAACCAGATCAGACATAGAGACATCTGTTCAAGTAATTATAGAGGAAATGTTAGTGACATTAATGAAAGTGACTCTGAAATGTTCATGTCTGACTTTAGCTGAGCAGCAGAACGACAGCGGATGAAGATGACCAACAGCTTCTGCCAGGTAAAACTGGAAAAACTACATCCGCGCCCGATTCCACTGTAAATGATTGAACAGATCATTTTATTTATTTATTTATTAACCTTTATTTAACCAGGAAAATCCCAATGAGAATAAGAACCTCTTTTATGAGGGAGTCCTGACCATGATAGGCAGCAGCAAATACAACACAGTTACAAGATTACACAGTTAAAACACACAGAACACACACTTTTATCAATAAACAGTCAGTAAAAATAACATTTACAAGCAGATGAAAAAAAATAAGTGCATGTCATGAAGTCAGACTCAAGAATTCTCAGTTTGGACTTAAAACACTCAAAGAAATGATCTCAGCCAGTTTCAGTCTTTGTGCAGCTGATTCATCATAAGGTCAGAATAAACAAAAGCCCTTTGACCCAGTTCTGTATGAACAAATGGAACAGAAAACCATATATGATCATTTGTATGGAGAAAATAAATATCAGAATTTCTCTTCACAATTAATGTACAAATGTAGAGTCAGCAAGAAATACTGACTTATATATAAACATGAACCAATGGCTGATCCTTCTGGTGAACGACCTGGACCAGTCGGACAAGGACCTGTTGGACCAGAACAGGACAAGTCAGACTGAGACCAGGACCAGTTGAACCAGGAACAGACCATTTAGAGACCAGTACCAGTTGAACTAGGAGTAAGACCAGTCGGCTCAGGACCAGTCGGCCCAGGAGATCCTACCCCAGAACAGTGTTTCCCACCCTTTTTGAGCCACGTCACATATTTTACATAAAACCACAAGCCACACCCCAAACAAAAAATTTCACAAAAAGTATGTTTATTGAAATAAATGCAAATCTAGTCTCAATTTACTTCCCTCAGTGTGAACCTGAGTCTATTCAGTTGAACAAAAGCGATATTCTTGCAGGAATTGGAAGAAAGACGCTGGGCATTTGGAAAAGCTGAGAGGGGTGCATCAGCAACCCCTCGGATGGACCCCCGCTTACGATTGAGATCCATGTAATAGAGGCATACCCCCCCCCCCCGCGCCCCAACCCCACATGCGAGTCCCACTGGTAACTCACTGATCCGCGCATCACTAGTGAAGGGGGCTTTATCAACAAAACGCACCGCATCCTGGCCGGTTCACTTTATTTTCACTTTGCAAACTGTTGTTGTAGAGTGGATCATTGGCGCATGCAGTCGTACATATCATATCACACTGCTCGCTTAGAGTACCATCAGGTGAAACTGGATATCTTCCATGGCACACCTGATGATTTCTCACCGCACACTATGTTCCGCAGGAAGCACTGCCCCAGAGTATACCTCACAGTGGTGTCAACACTTTACAATTAGTATGAACCTGAGAGGAGCATCATGGGAAAAGAGTCCACCATCTGAAGACACTGAGCAGAAACATTCATGTATAAAACATCTGCATAATCCAACACTGATAAAAAAAAAAGCTGCAGCAAAAATAAATATTAATAATTATACAATTATATACTGTATATTATTATCATCATTATCCAAAGTGGTGAGAGCGCTTTCTTCTGTGGAAAAACTAGTTTAGCTACTAAATGTATAAAGCAGGATGTGATGAGAGTTAAAAATTAGCCAATGACATGAGACTTAACCTGACCAACACTTAAATGAATTAAAAGAATGAATTATCTACACAAATAGTTGTGGTGTAAAGTAATCAAGATAGTAAGTCATGGTGGTAGTAAAGTAGAGGTTGAGCACTAGTTATGTGTAAGATCACCATAATTATCATCATTTGTATATTGGGGTTCCGTATTTGATGTCTCATTTTTGTCTTGTTTCAGTTTCCTGCTCGTCCTCACATTCTTCAGAGGAAGTTACTTCAAACACCTGGAGCTGCACTTCCCTTCCCTCCCCTCAAGGTGGTGCAGTTTCTGGTTCTTCTATATTCTAACCGGTTTAGCTGAACACTGAAACCCAGACACCTATACACATTCCATTAGACCAGTGGTTCTGAACTGGTTTGGGTTCTGGATCTACAATCACCATTAGTGACAAGACCAGACTCAAACTGATAAAAGTTAAACTTTTCAAGGGTATTTAATATAAAGGTGGTGTGTTTTGAACCTGAGATAATACAGAATATCACAGTATGAAAACACAGAAGACAAGTTTAATGATAAACCAAAGTGACCAGCAGGTGGCGATGATAAATATGGGAAATATTCCCTTTTACACTAAATACCCACAAACAATTTGAAACTATTGAGTTTGGGTACAGCTTCACTTTACTTGTCACCAATTACTGAGGCAACATCAAAGTGTCATTGCTGTGTGCCCCAATGTACAGCAAATAATCAAAGGCAACCAAAGTCCTGCATGGGTCCACTTTCCAAACCTGCACCTGTCTGTACCCGCAAAGCTGAGTACCACAACCTGACCTGCTACCCACATGTTTTTTTTCATGTCCAAACCGCACCCACCCGTCCCCATGCACATTAGACCCACAACCTGACCCGACCTGTGATTAAACACATTGTCTACACAGTAACTCACTTTTAAGGGCTTTATTTTTGACTAAAATGCACACCATCAATAAATCTTTAATATGTGGTGCTCAATGACATCTTTGGCCAGAAATAAACAGAGGTGAAGCCCACTTCACAATAAAACCAACCAGCTGTGGATCAACCATGGTGAAATTAGAGGATCATCAGCATTAAATGTCCTGCAAATTATTTTCATCCATGAATCTTCTTTTATTTTTTACACTTCTTTGCCCGCTACCCACCCTCATTTGTTTAATTTTACCGCTGCCAGAACCCCTGAAAATTCTTATTTTTTTTACCCGTCCCCTTATGTTTTGTGGTTTACCTGACCCGGTGCAGGACTCTGGTGTTTCCCTACTTTTAACCTCTTGATTCCCTTCACAATACTGCTGATGTTTACCTGGTAATCCTCTTCCCAGAAATGCTGGCTACACACAAACATACTTCCTGATTGGATTCTCAAGTTCGGCCCCTCATCTCGGTGAATTGCGACAACCCATTTCTTCTTCACAACTAAATCTGAAGGAAAACCATGAAAGCTTAAATATGGTTACCTTTGTTTATTTGATGTACATTGGGGCACACAGCAGTGACACTTCGATGTTGCCTCAGCCATTGTTGACAAATAAACTGGAAGAAGCGGTACTCAAAGTCAGTAGTTTCAAACGATGCAAAACATCAGGTGTTTAGTTCGACCACATAAACCAAATAGTCCATCAAACCTCCAAGTCCACGCTGCCTTTAGAAAGGCTCTGATTCGATGAAGATGTTCCCCATCCATGACAGATTCCATAGCACTGGTGAAGTAGAAAAACAGGTGATGGCAAATACACAGTTAAAGGAGGGCAGCGGGTTGACAGATACAGTTCACTGATGAGACGAGGTGAGGTGAGGTGAGATGAGATGGGATAAGATAAGATAAGATAACATAACATAACATAACATAACATAACATAACATAACATAACATAACATAACATAACATAACATAAGACTTTACTGATCCACCGTGGGTACATTTCACAGTTAACAGCAGCAACAAACAACAAACGAGTGAAAAATTAAATACTGTATAAACAGAAAAATAAGAAATGTGGTATTTATATAAATATTTATACAAATATAGAATTAAAGTTAAATGTCTTTTGCATATTTACAATGTGGGTTGCACATGCACATGGTGTGATATGGGAAGTTATGATGTTTTTAACCTCTGTGATGGAGTTCTGCCCAGACCAGGTTCTGACTAGGTTCTGTTCACCGGGTTAATTTTCCATTTCTACTTCATTATTCATAATCTTCATTTAAATGGCTGATACTTCTGATCCTGTGTCCATTATGACAATCTATTATAATTATAATGTTGGGTTTTTGTACACGGAGGTACAAAGGCCTGATTTAGTTGGATTTTATTCTTTCTAAGGACCTGTGGAAACACTGACTATGACTTTTTTACAATAATTAAAGTCCATATAAACTCACAGGAAATTGCCTGATTTTAGATGTACCATAAACCCACCTGAGGACAAAAGGCTACAGAACCTTTTCTGTTCAGGTCTAGGGCTCTAGAACATTCTGACCCAACACATCACATGTTCACAGTCCATTGAACACTTTAAATCTGTTTTAAAGACAAACCTATTTACACTGGTTTTAATACAAGTGTGTGACTTATACTTGTTTTATCTTCTGTTTGTGTTTTTAGACCCTATTTATCCTATTATTGTGTATCTGTTTTATCAGTTTTAGCAGACTGTATCTTATATATCTATATATTTGCACTAGTTTTATCATGTCTTGTATTTTTTCTATATCTTTGTACAGCACTTTGTGTTGTTGTAAATGTGCTATAGGAATACACTTGACCTTGACCCTTGACCATGACAGGATATTCCCTTTAAAGTCTTTCTGTCCATGCTTTGTACAGCTGTGGAAGTGGATGATTGTCTCTGTGGACCAAAGGTGAACATGCTGATTCTTTTGTGTCTTGTCACCAGGTTCTGTCCAATGGGGAGCCGTGTCTTCTGTTTCAGGCCCGGAAACTGTCTATTCGCTTCGACCAGCGGAAGCCATTGGACCTGACAGAGCGAGCGTTTTCTCCTCTGAAATCTGTGGACATTAGCCAGTCTGTCTGCGACAAAGACAAAGCCACGTATGTATAGCATCTGTGTGGGTCAGTCCCAACAGAACCTCCGCTACCATATAAAGCTGTGTCTGTGTGGATTAGTCCCAACGGAACTCCAGATACCGTATAATGCTGTATCTGTGTGGATCGGTCCCAACAGAACCCCTGGTACCGTATAAAGCTGTGTTTGTGTGGATCAGTCCCAACAGAACCCCCGGTACGGTATAAAGCTGTGTTTGTGTGGATCGGTCCCAACAGAAGCTCCGGTACCATATAAAGTTGTGTCTGTTTGTGTTTGTCAGGTTGGTTATGAGGTTTGGAGATGTGGAGGATGTGAGAGGCCTGTTCATCAGGTTTGTATTAAAGCAGGGACGTTAAACTCGTGTTCAGGTTCCACATTCAACCCAATATGATCTGAACTGGATCAGAACCAGGAACATAATAATAGTGAAAACAGTACAATTTTATTATGTTAGTGTTTACATCTACAAAGTTTCATAAAATGAACAACATGAAACACGAAAAATAAGTGTAATTTGGCCAATATTCTGTCTCAGTTTATCATTTCCACATGTACATTATAATTTACAGATCACAGTGGATCTACAAATACACAAAACATTTAATAACAGACAGAATATTGGTACAGTTACACTGATTTATATTTAAAGGGGTCATATTTTGCTAAACCCATTTTTATTAGTCTTTAGTACATTTATTTGTGTATTTGGGGTCCCTAATAGTTCAATAGTTTGAATTTGAACCCTCCAGGTGCTGCAAAGCTATCTTATATTCATTTTGGAAAAAATTGAGTGGATTTCTACAACCCGTTTCAATTCCTTCTTAATTTGTTACATCTATAACTAGTTACATCTTACTAGTTACTTTCTCTGAGTACGCCATAATTGTTTGTCAGCAGCAGCGGTTGTAATCCATACTGAAAATATGTCAAAACTTCAAGCTGATTACCTAAGGTGTTCCGTTGTTGGTTGTCATAATGAACACAAGTGGCTGAACGGGACAGAGCAGCACGGTCAACAACCAGGAGGGGGTGAGGTGTGAAGTGACTCTTTTGCATTTAAAGGGCCAGCACTCAAAACGACCATTCTTGGGTCATTACTCAGAAATACAGTTGAGATGGGCCTGTGGAGTTGAATTAATGAAGAATTCAGACCCAAGCATAGCAAACAAAAACAGTTTATATAGACCACAGGGAAATGTTTTAAAATGCATAATGCTATTTTAAAAAGCACAATGTCGCTCTAAGACATTTCAGGTTCATGTTTGTTTAGATTATTTATAATTTTTGTTACAGGATAGTTTGTAAATGTAAACATTTTTATGGAATTTTACTTTTTACACTAAAACAAAGAGAAAACACTTGTATTTGTCATTATTTATAGTTATTCTGTTATTATTTTACTGGCCTGATCCACTTCAGATCATATTGGTCTGAATGTGGAACCTGAACTAAAAATGATTTTAACAACCTTTATTGCTAATATCATCAGTATAATTTACACATTTCACACATTCATCCCATGGGCTGGAACTGACCCTTTGGGATCTGATTCTGGTCCAGGGGTCATATGTTCGACACCTGTGTCTTAATGTCTCCAACGGTAAAAAATAAACATGTGAACCCTTTGAAAGTGAATAGTTTTCTGCAAGAATTGGTCACAAAATCTGATCTTACCTCTTTATCAGAAGTACAAACACAGAACTCAGTGAAGTTAATGTTGGTGTAAAAACCAAATTATTACAGGTGTGAAGTAAAAAGATGACAGATAAAAATGACATAATGTGAGTGAGAGATGGTTAAATACAGATGCTTAAGTAGAATTTTTGGTTATAAAGAGGACAAAGGAACACACAGAACAAGTGGTGCCAGGCACAACAAACCCCGCCCCTCGCACGTATTGTAACTTATTTTGGCATGGATCCAACTGATGTCATCATGTCTATGCGTGTACTGATGTCAGCATATCATTTGTCTCTATATATGTGCCAAGTTTGAAGTAAATTGAAACAAAATGGATGTTTTTATAGACATGTGAAATTTTGCCCATTATAAGTAAAAGGGGGAAAAAAAAGATTTTAAAAATTCATAAAAATTTTTTTAACTTTGACCTCAAAATGTAATGAGACCTGTTCTTGGTCACTGGCAATCTATAAACCCAATCTGGTATGAATTCAACCAATAGTTTTGCTGCTAAAGTGTTAACAAACAAAGAAACAAACCGAACCAAAAACAATACCCCTTGCCTCCCCTTCAGAGGGCAGGGTAACCAGGGGAATAGAAATGTTTCGGACCAAATAAGGACAGACTTTGGCTATGTTCAGACATCAGGTCTTAATGCACAATCCAGATTTTTTGGTGAAATCTGATTTTTTTGTGCTCCCATTCATATTACACATTAAATGCAACTTCTATCAGTTTTGAGTATAGACAGAATGCAACCCTGAATGCATGAGCAAAAGAGGTCCTGACAATATGTGAACGCATAGGCACACACTGTGTTTACGGACATAAATACATTTTTCCCAGTACTCCTCCTCCTGGGACGCAGAATTGTGACATTTGTCGCATTTCAATGATGTAAAGGTCGGATAAATGTGACCAGGTTATTCAGACTAAAGTCCCGTTGCAAAATATCAGATACGTTTTGGATTTAGGACCACATACGACAGTGGCCTGGGTCGGATTTGAAAAAATCTTATTTGTGCTGTTCAAACTGTCTTCAACAGATCGGATACAGGTCACATATGGGCAAAAAAATCCGATTTGGGCCACATTTGTCTGCAGTCTGAACATAGTGTTTGAGTCAAACTTCAGAATAAAGATGACATTCTGCTCTGAGCAGACATGTGGACGGGTTCATCTGTCACTGTGTTTGTGTGTAAGTACTGTGTTTATGTGTAAATCCTGTGTTTGTGTGTAAATACTGTGTTGTTTTCATCCATCCATCCATCCAGTTCCAGGTCACGGGGGAATCAGCCTGAGTAGAGAAGCCCAGACTTCTCTCTCCCCTCCACCTCCTCTAGTGCCTCCGGGGGGATTTCAAGGCCTTCCCAGGTCCACAGATATAATCCCTCCAGCATGTCCTGGGTCTCCCATGGGGTGTCCTTCTGGTTGGACATGCCCAGAACACCTCACTAGGGAAGCATCCATTATCATCCTGACCAGATGAACCACTTCAGCTGACTCCTCTTGATGTGGAAGAGCAGTGATTCTGTTCTGAGCTCCTCAGGGGTGGATGAACTCCTCACCCTATCTCTAAGGGAAAACCCAGACACCCTCTGGAGGAAACCCATTCCACTGCTTGGATCTGTGATCCACAGCTGGTGAACATAGATGAGGGTAGGAACGAAGATCCACCGGTAAATCCAGAGCTTTGCCTTTTGATTCAGCTCCTTCTTTACCACATCAGACTGGTATAGTGTCTGCAATACTGCCAACGCTGCCCCAGTCCACCTTTTGATCTATGGTTCCATCCATCGTCCCTTGTGAACAAGAGCCTGGGATACCTAAACTCCACTTGGGGCAGCAACTCTTCTCCAACCCATGGTCTCAGACTTGAAGGTGCTGATCTTCATCCCAACTGCTTCACACTCGGCTGCGAACCGTCCTAGTGCAAGCTGGAGGTCACAGCTTGATGAAGCCAACAAGAACACATTATCTGCAAAAAGCAGAGCTGTGATCCTGAAGCCCCCAAACCAGACCCCTGGCTGCACCTAGAAATTTTGTCCATAAAAATTATGAACAGAATATGTGCCAAAGTGCTGCCCTGGTAGAGTCCAACCCACACTGGGAACAAATCCAACTTATTACTGAGCTCTGGCTCTGGTGGTACAAGGACTTAAAGGCACGTAGCAGCAGGCCATGGACCCCATACTCCTGCGGTGCCCCCCACAAAATATTCTGAGGGACACAGTTGAATGCCTTCTCCAAATCCCTAAAACACATGTGGACTGGAGCAAACTCTCACGAACCCTCTCAGAGCCTGTGAAGGGTAAAGAGCTGGTCCAGTGTTCCACGACCAGGTCGAAAACCACACTGCTCCTCTTGAATCTGGGGTTTGACTATCGATCTGACTCTCCTTTCCAGTACCCTGGCATAGACCTTCCTGGGGAGGCTGAGGAGTGTGATCCTCTCTATAGTTGGAACACACCCTCCAGTGCCTCTTCTTGAAAGAGGAACCACCACCCCAGTCTGCCAATCCAGAGGTACTGTTCCTGTCCCCCATGTGATGTTGAAGAGGCGTGTCAGCCAAGACAGCCCCACAACATCCAGAGATTTGAGGAACTTGGGGGAGATCTCAGCCACCCCCGGAGCTTGACCACCAAGGAGCTGTTCAACTACTTTGGAGACCTCAGCCCAGGTGATGGGCAAACCTGCCCCTGAGGTCCAGGGCTCTGCCTCTACCCCAGAAGGTGTGAAGGCAGGGTTTAGGAGATCCTTGAAGTATTCCTTCCACCGCCCAACAATGTCCCCAGTTGAGGTCAACAAAACTCCATCACCACTGTAAACAGTGTTCATCCTTGTGGCCACAACTTCGCACAGCTGCATTGACAATGAAGTTGCTGAACATAGTCCATCCAGGATTATATCCCCAGCCTCCCCTTGGGATGTGGTCAAAGCTCTGTTGGAGGGTGGGAATTGAAGATCTCCTGGACAGAGGGTTGTGCCGAGCGTTCCTAGCACAAAGGAAACAACTACAAAGTCAATCTTCGTCCTATGGCCTAAGGTGTCCTGGTGCCACGTGCACTTATGGACACCCTTATGCTTGAACAAGGTGATCGATATAGACAAACTGTGTCATGCACAGAAGTCCAATAACAGAACACCACTCTGGTTCATATTGGGCAGGCCATTCCTCCCAGTCACACCCCTCCAAGTCTCACTGTCATTGCTCACGAGTGTTGAAGTTCCCCAGTAGAACAATGGAGTCCTCCTGTGGTCCTTTCAGTGCACCATCAAGTGACTTCAAGAAGACCAGGTACTCTGAACTGCTGTTCAGTGCATAAGCACAGACAACAATCAGAGCCTGTTCCCCAGCCCGAAGGCATAGGGAAGCAACCCTCTTATTCACCGGGGTAAACTCCAACATGCAGGCGCTGAGCTGGGGGGCTACTTGTAACCCCACACCTGCTCTGCGCCTCTCACCCTGGGCAACCTGGAGCCCAACTATATCTGGCTGGTATCTCTTAACCTCCTGCACCAACTCAGGGGCTGTTTACACGGCGTCGGATTCAGTCGACTCCGGGAAGATTTCATCGCGGATTAGCCTTCTGTTAACATGGAAACGGTGCCTAGAGTGCCTGAATCCGGAAACTTTTGATACCAGGGTCCAGGGTGGACGTTATCGATACGCTCCGCATTTCAGCTCTGTGTTAACGCGAGTCGGAGCGTTTCCGGGGTAAAATATGACGTCACCCGCATGCGCGCGCAGCCAAGAACCGCCAGTTAACCCACTCCAGGCCAGTTGGTGGCAGTAATGCGCCTCCAAGTTGGTTTGCCAGCCTCTATGACACAATAAAGCTGCAGAAAAAGAACGAACAACCACAACAACAATGGCCGGTGTCAGAACAACATACGTGCTGCTAACTGTGCTCAACTCGTCTGTCCAGACAAAGAAGTCCTGCGTCTTTGTACGACCACTCGCCATTGTTGTTTGTAAATAGTGTTGTCCGCCTCTCCTTCTTCTTCTCCTCCTTTAAAGGCTGTCTAAACTGGAAATCGTTTGTGTGCAGGTGCGTGTTTTACCGCCACTGTTTCACTACAGCTCTACATTGCCAGCTACTGGTCTGGCATGGCCACTGCAGCGTATTCGGCCGTCCTCGCGGACTCATGTTAACGCAAATCGTTATCATAGCGGCTTCGTCTTAACGCGGAATGATTTTATAACGCAAAGGAGAAATCTTGCGGAGTGTGCCGTGTAAACGTACCCTCAGGCTCCTTCCCCACCAGAGAGGTAACATTCCATGTCCCAGTAACCAGTTTTGTAGATGAGGATTGCATCTCCAGGGCCTTCGTACCAATACCCACTGTGTTTTTTTGTTTGTGTGTAAATCCTGGTTTGTGTGTAAATCCTGGTTTGTGTGTAAATCCTGTGTTTGTGTGTAAATACTGTGTTTGTGCATGTGTGTGTGTAAATCCTGTGTGTTTGGCATGTGCGCTCCAGTTCTAGGCTTCATCTGTCCACCTCCTTCTCCCAGTCCAGGGGTCAGTGGTGGTTCTCCATGGACTGTGTGTGTGTAAATACTGTGTTGTGTGTGTGCGTGTGTGTACTCTGGTTCTAGGATCCATCTGTCCAACTCCTTCTCCCAGTCCTCGGGTCAGAGGTGGTTCTCCGTGGACTCTCTGTCTCTGTCCTATAATGTCTCTGAGGAGGTCATGTTCAACATCAGTGACATCTATGCTCCGTCCTCATCCTCCTACCACTGCCTCCATGTCAGCAGCCTGCACCGCCTCAGCGCTCTGCTCCGGCCCTGCACTGACCATGCTCACCTCTTGGCTGTCACCTTCACACACTTCCAGGTACAAACCAGGGGGCGTGGCCTCTGTCTGTTCAGACATCTTCCCAATGCACTTGGATTCTTTTCTACTAATCAACATTATTGTAGTATATGTTGTGGTATTTATTTTTTTATACAGTCTACTCTCGTTATACCGCCAACTTCCGTTCACGGCCAAATTGGCGGTATAGCGAAAATGGCGTTACAACGGGTTGCGTCCATAATGTGCATGTCTTTACTATATGATGTCTATGCTGCCTCCGTTAACCTGTTCTAATTGCGTTTCTAAATAAATCTTGATTCTGTTATGTTGTAAGGCAGGGATCGGCAACCTTTAACACTCAAAGAGCCATTTCGACCCGGTTTCCACGCCAGTTTCCGCGGCGCACCTCGGAGGTGCCGCGGCGCTGGCGGTATAACGGTCGGGGAAATCAATGGTATAAGTGTTGTTTGTGCATGGAACTGGGCTGGCGGATGGCGATAGGCGGAAATGGCGGTAGCTAATGGAATAATGCATTGGGGATTTTTGTGCAATGGTTTTGGTCGGCGGTGAGCGAAAATGGCGGTATAACGGCGGGCGGTTTAACGAGAGTAGACTGTATATATATATTGCAAGTCACTGTGCTGTTTTCTTTTAAATGCTTTTACACTGCTTTTATCTTTAACTTTTGTTCTGATTGTATATTTTAATCTTTGTACTCTGACAGACTTCTGCATAATAATTCCTATGTTCCTGAATGTGTACAAATGAAAAATAAAACTATCTTTATTTGTGAAAATATTGAACCACAAGTTAAATTGTGTTGCTCCAAACCTTCCTTCAGTAAAAGTAGATCAGTATTATATAATGTCAATTAATCAATCAAATTTGATTTATATAGCACCAAATCATAACAAAAGTTATCTCATGACACTTTACATATAGAGCTGGTCAAAACCAGACTGTCAAGCCAATTTACAGAACCCAACAGAAACCACAGTTGGTGTAACAGCTGGTGTTAGTATAATTACCATTAGCTACAAAAAATGTCCATAACTGTTAAATACTACTACTACAAATACAAGTATTAACAGTGAATATACTACTACTGCAACCGTTAGCACAAATAATAGAAACCTTGTTGGGGATTATGACCTCTGATGCTGACTTTTTGCTAATTGACCACTACAGGGCTTCGGTCAGGAAGCACACAAGACATCAGTAGAGTTTACAACATTTACTGAAGAACTGTATGGATACAGCGATGCGTTCTGGGTACAAAGCAGTTTATCGTCAGTAACTGCTTTACCACTGTAAATATGTCCAGTGGCGAACGTGAAGAAAGGAAAAGGAAGCGCACAACGGTCTTCAGAATAAAACGGCCACTTCAAAATAAAAGCATGAATACATAAACATTTACAACTTGAAGAATTCTTAACAAACCTCTACCATCAAGTAACTATATAATAAACACTACCACAACAATATGGGTAAGTGAGTGATGACGATGAAGGCAGGAGAGAAGAAGGACCACAGCAGCAGGTCCAGAGATGAATCCAGGGAAAACCTGAGACGATAACGCACAGAGACTACGGGGAAGAAGTCAAGTCAGTAACATGTATTTGCTGGGATGTAAATAGAGAAGAAGTATAGGAGAGAAAAGGTCAGATAAAAAAGGAGGAGCAGAGGGGAGGTCAGAGAGTAGGAGGAGCAGAGCTTAGTGTATCATGATGAGTCTCCCAGCAGTCTAAGCCTATAGCAGTGTAAATAAGATCAGCCTGATCCGCCATAACTATATGATTCATCAAAAAGGAAAGTTTTTAGCCTACTCTCAAACATAAAGAGGGTGTCTGCCTCCCGGACTGAGGCAGGGAGGTGGTTCATAGTAGAGGAGCTTGAAAGGTGAAGGCTCTAGTTCCCATCCTACTATTAGAGATTCTAGGAACCACCAGTAAGCCTACATGTTGAGATGTAGTGCTCTATATGGAGTGTATGGAACTAAAAGCTCTTTCAGATAAGCAGGTGCCTGGCCATGAAGGGCCTTGTAAGTGAGGAGGAGTATTTTAAAGTCTATCCTGGCTTTTACAGGGAGCCAGTGCAGAGAAGCCAACACTGGAGGAATATGGTCAATGTATAAAGTAATGTAATATAATGTAGCTAACACATGGACACTTAGGTCAGTGTTACTATAAGGTGCCTTTCAGACTTAAAAAAAAAAAAAAACCTCAAGATTTTCCACTTAACTTTAGTTCAATGTGTTCAGTCGACTGTAGGCTGTTAGAAATGCATGTTGGTCAAACATTTTAATAAATATTTTTGCAAGCAAGTACAAGCACAGACCACAGAATAATATGAAACAAATATGTTCACCTTATTATCGACAAATACATGTAAAAAATAAGTGACAGGGTGGACAGTTTTGGCTAAATTCAGCATTTAATGACCACATGTTGGACCATTTTTGAAGACGACTGGAATGTTCAACAAATATATTTAGAATTTATGAAAAGTTTTATATTAATTTAGGTTAGATAGAACTTTGTTGAGCCTTGGGCAGAGCCCTCAGGAAATTGAGGTTCCAAAAGCAGCACAACACCAAATATCCACACAAGAAACACCATAGGAAAAAAAGCAATAAAAAGCAATAAAAAAGTAATACAATAACAGAACTACTAAAAAAAAAAAACAACTGTAAAAAACAGTAGTGAAAAAATGTGATTGCACATTGGAAAGTAAACCCTATTTGTAGTCACAGGGTTGACATGCTGAGACCACATTTAAGTACAAACACAAATGATGAAAACTTGAAATGTAATGTAAATACTAAATGCTCTTGTTGACTGTTTCCATCAACGAAGACCCTCAAAATGATGACGACATCATCAGTGATGTCATCAACCAGATTATTAAAGGGGCAATTCCTTCAAAGTAACAGGGTAGACAGCAATTTAAAGGACAAGTGTGCAATGTTTAATATTATTATGGCAATAAAATATAAATTATCAAAATGACTTGTTTTATCAAAAAACTTGTTGAGTATAATGACAACATCTAAAAAGTATTACTTTTTTTCATTTAAAACACTTGTCAAACTTAGTAAAGTTAGAAGGGCAGTGTAGAGACATGGATAAATCAGGTACATTTACTCAAGAAAACTGCATAAAATCATAAAATCACATTTCATTATGTTTAAAAACATAGTGATATATGTGTAAATCTTTGTTCATTCATTATAAAACCCAGAATTTCATTAATTTTCAATGTGGCCATGGTGACAATTTGATTGTGGGAGACACCAAAGGACCCTTATAGTCATACTGACCCAGTGTTCACAGGGCAGTAAAGCGATCCATATTAGTGATGATGTTTTATTTCATTTTAATATTATACGCATTCAACATTCATTTGAATTGCCTTATTCTTGGTAAATTAATGCATGGCGGTAATTCCCAATGTTTAGGCTCTAGACCCAAAAGACTAATCTGGTGTCTCCTCCAGGCCCAAACTAGAGAACATTTTAATAATTACTACAGATCTACATGTCTCTGTCTCTGGACATCAGTTTATGTCAGTTTTAGCTTTTGTGACTTATACATCTTTGTGTGTCTTTACTTGTTTCACCTCTTACATAATTTTTGTCTTGTTGCATCTTTAATAACACATATCTGTCCTCTGCCCCTCTCTTTTCCTTTGACATTTTACAGTAAATTGAAGATGTTCCTTAAATGACCTTGACCCGTTTCCTGACCCCTCCCTCTAAACAGTGTCTTTGTGTTTAGATCCAGGCCTTCAACGTCAGCTCCGGTCACTTTTCCCCTCCTACCGACTGTTCCACTGTGGTGACGCCAGCGATCCTCATGGGTCTGGTCACGTCACTAATCCTGCTGCTGGTCCTGGCCTACGCTCTGCACATGGTCGTCCACCTCAAAGACATCGACCACAACCAAGAACACAAAGACAATGTCTACTCTCCTCGACACCTCCAACAGCCTGAACACTGCAGTGGGGAAGACATTACTTTGACAAATGCTCTGTAGACAGACATACTGACACCAAACTGGAGACAGTTTGGTTCCATAGACTGATTGTAAAGACATAGACAGTATTCAGCCTCGGCCTGGTGTCACAAGCTCCGCCCCATCCACGTTATTCAGTCCAGTTCAGTTAACTAAAAATACATGTCCATAAAATGTTCTCAAGGTGACTTAGTCTTTTGAGATTTCAGGAAATAATTTGTGTTCCAATTGCTGCACCTTTTCTGGTCATTTTGTAATAATATGAGATAAAACAAGTAACTGTGTAATAACCAGTTACTGTCTTGAAATTGTCCAATGTGTGTCTTGGAACTATTGACCATGAGTGCTAGTGTGTCGGTGTCTCAGTGTGTCCTTCCATACTGGAACCACAGATAACCACAGCTGTGGGGTTTTGGGTTCATTTGTCCACAGTGGGAGGACACGGTGCCAAGGCTGCAACTAAACACTAGTTTAATACTCGACTAGTCACAGACTACTGTAACTAGTAGTATGAATGGCAAAAAAAGGATCTCATTTCTATTTATTGCAGCAATAAAATACATTGTCTTTCCTTTAACAAGAACATTTGGTGACAGCAGTTAGAACGCTAAACAAAGTTAAACAGATATTCAATATTCAACAATTATTGCAGCAGCAATAACATGCTTTTCTCCCCTTAAACAAAAGTGCATTTTGTGCAGAACAGTTACAGTGACTAACAAAGTTTGTTAAACAACTAAATACCCAAGAGCGGCAATCAGCAATAAAATAAACATTTGTCCTTAAACAAAATTTCATGACATCACTAACAACCTACCACCAAATAAATTATTTGTCAACTGATTTTACTGTAGACTCTTTGTCAACTTAGTCAACTCATCATTATAGCCTTAAAAGCATCTATCTTTTTATACATGCTATGGTTGATACTCATATCTCAAAATTTGATTTTTAAAAATAATTTAATAATCACCATGCTATTCTTTGTCTTTATAATTTAATTGAATTACCTGTATAACTATTTTTAAGAAACCAAGAACTATATGTGAGTTACATGTGTTGAGTTACTCTCTGTACATCACAACATACAGTTTTGTAAAAGGTCACAACAACCTTGACCTCAACCACAAAAACCTCATCCATTCAGTACCAGAGGATGGATAACAAACGTTAACATAGATAGAAATCAGGGCTCTGGCTTTTACTGTTGCTCATATTCTTCTCTTATGCTACAAATATAGCATAAACTTAATGTGAAAACATCCTTCATTTACTTTGATTTGTGTATAGACATTTTCAACAGATTAATAATGTTATTCATTAAAGTCCATCATTGTCCATGTCCATCCATCCATCCATCAAGCGCCTTGATGTAATTCCAAATGTGTCCGCTGGGGGCAGTGATGCATTTCCAATAGTTTTAACAGCGCATAAAAATTAACCCAGAAAGAAGATGTTTCTCCTGAACCAGAAGAACTGTGTAACTGGTAGAACTAACTCGGCAACGGTTATTTTGTGAATTAAACACTGACAGTCGGTGAAATACGGGGTTAAGTTTCCTGTTATGTATTTCATTTAGTATTTAATCGTAAATAAATACTGTCAGTTGCAGTGTTTTCATCTGGAGTCAGTGTTAGCTTAGCGGCTAACCGGTGTCCGAGTTGGGACCGACGATCCCGTGGTTCACCGGTGTGTGTGTGTTGTGTGTGTGTGTGGGCTCGTCTCGCGCCGCTACCCTTGCGCCGCTCACGGTACTTGATGTTTACCCCGCTTGACCGCTGCTGTCACGTGGTTTCCTCGCCGCTCGCTGTCTCTATCCCCGGGGCCTCTGGCCGCTGCCCGCCGGGTCCTCTGCGGGATGCAGCCGGCCGTGGTGCGGTGCGTCCCCGGTGAGCAGAAGCTCACCATCTCCTTCCGGTTGGACGGAACCCAGAAGCACATGCTGCGGGACCAGGACGAAGCTCATGGGGAAGGTCCTGGCCCGGATTTCCAACAGCATCACCAAGGGCCGAGGGAAGGCCAAGAAGTCTAAGAAGAGCCGTGGTGATGAGCCGAGCGAAGCCCCGGAGCCGGCGGCGGTCAAGCTGCTCTACGGCGGGAGGAGGTGCCCGACACGGCGATGAACGCGGAGGCGTGGAGGGACGGAGCAGTGCTGCTGGTGGAGACGTCCGGTACTCGGTGCAGAGGAATGCGCCCACCTTCACCATCGCCGAGCTGCCGGTGTCCTTGCTGGCCGGGTTCCCCGTCCTGCCCCAAACTGGAGCTGGAGTTCGGAAACTTGCAGGACTGTGAGTTCACCTGGTCCAAAGAAACCGCTCCGAACCCCAGGTAAACACACTCCCATTATTGACCGGCTATGATGCGGAGAGGAGTTGCAGCTGTCCGTCATTTTTGTAATCGATTAATTGATCGATTATTTTCCTGGACTTTATTAAAGCATTATTTGAATAAGCGGAGAAAAAAATACAAGTATGATGCAGACGTGTGAAAATGACAAACAACTGGTCCTTTATTCCAGAACCAAATGAAACGATAACCACAAAAAGTATAAAAGTAAAAGGATATATAAAAAATGTCTATATAGAAATAACAACAATAACAGCAGTATAAAAGTATATATGTATGTATGTATGTATGTATGTATGTATGTATGTATGGATAGATAGATAGATAGATAGATAGATAGATAGATAGATAGATAGATAGATAGATAGTAGGGCTGCACGATTAATCGATTTTAAATTGAAATCGGATTTTTTAATGAGGACGATTTTTGAAAAAGGGAAATCGTAAAATCGATTTCATCTCTCTCGTGCCTCCGGGCCGCGCGCTTGCGGGCTACCGGTAGGCTCCTCCTCCTATCAGTGACAGCGGTCTGTCACAGAAGTCTGTGTAATGACCGAACTTTAAAATCTGTTAATGAGCCCGCAGTACTTATACCGATGGAACCCGTGGTTTCACGCACGGATCCCGCAACTGAAATATAACTGCATGCGGATCACTCATCTTCCGTTGTCCGGATCCGTGCCGTACTGTCTTCTTCCGAACCGGGTCCGGGTCTCGGGTCAGCAGTCTCAGCAGAGGAGCACAGACAGCCCTCTGCCCACACACATCCACCAGCTCCACAGATAGAATCCCTCCAGCGTGTCCTGGGTCAGGTCTGTTCCACGCACGGATCCCCCAGTTTAAATACAACCGCATGGGGATCACTCATATTACGTGGTCCACGCACGCACGACTGATGCCTGTCACTGACTTACATTGGTATCACTTCTGTGGGCCAGATACCCCCAAAAAGAAACAACAAAAAAAAACCAAAAAACTTTTTTTTTTTCCTTATGAAAAACTTTATTTTAATTTTTTTTTAAATATTAATTTAGTCCTCTTACTTGCTGAATTTTTCATTCACAAATGTAAGTTCTGTAACACAAAACAAAATATTATTTATTTTTTGAAAGATGTTGAACTTTATTTAAAGCTGTGTAGATAAGTCTGGAAACAGAAAGGCTTGTGAAAAACACAAGTATTTGCTCTGATTTGGACATTGTAGTGTATTCCTCCCCCTGGCAAACTTATGTTATTTCCTTGTTGTATACATTGTATACTCCTACTTCATTCAATAAAGATTTATTGAGAAAAAATAAACTTCTGTGGGTTCATCACGTGATACCATCACAGATTTGAGGTCAGAGCAATGCCTTGCATTGTGGGCTGCTCACGAAAACGACATGGGGGGGCTGACTTCCTTCGTGTTTTGTAGTTTTACTACCCAAAAATCGAAATCAAAAATCGAATTGTTTAGAGGAAAAAATAGGGATTTTTTTTTTTGCCAAAATTGTGCAGCCTAATAGATAGATAGATAGATAGATAGATAGATAGATAGAATGAGAGAGAGCGAGTGAGAGTGAGAGAGATAAGCAAACAACAACCAGTCCTATGACGTCTGTAAACAATCTGTCAGTGCAGTCTTCAACACATTTGGATCCAATTTACTAACATGTACCAACTGAACTTAACATACAACTGTGTGTTGATCCTCACGTCATGTGCATCACAATAAGCGTCTGCGTGAAACACAACAGTGAAACCAATGTGTAACATCAGAGAAATTAGGAAATGAAGGCTTTGATTCAGAAAATTGTAACTGAATATTTACTTGATCAATTTGAGTCATTAATCATTTCACTTCTAATACCCAGTGTTAGTCAGTATTACTATCATACTGTAGTTGAGCAGAAATTTGATGTACTTACGTACATTTGTGTTTAATTTTCGGCAGATTTGTAATTACACTGCAACAAATTTTCTCTTAGAGCTTTAGTTCTTTTTCAGGCGAAAATTTGACCAGAGTAGTGCTACCATTGTTTTTTTTTTTTTTTTTAAATGAATAACAATGTTAGCGATCAACAGAGTTCTTTATCCTGATTCTGTACAAAGTTCTTACACTTATGAAATTTCTTTTTTGACTTTACCTACATCTCAGGCAGTTTAACAAGTTAATGAGATAGTTTTAAGTTTTGTTTTTGGGAGGAAAAAACATGGTTATAGCCAGTTTCTAGTTGTCCATCCATGGACACTGGAAAAAATCAAAGCCATTCTCAGTGTTTGTGTCATTGTCATTCACTTTAGTTCATGGTGCATTGTTCAGTGTATTTTAAGCCTACATGTATTTTTTGTTATTTGAAAACTGTTGTTGAGAACCATCAACAACAACAGTTTTTCAAACAACAACAACAATAACAACAGTTTTCAAATAACAAACAAATACATGTAGGTCTAAATACACTGAACAATGCACCATGAACTAAAGTGAATGACAATGACACAAACCATGGTTCTCAACCGGAAAACGGTGGTCTGCCCTTTCCGGGTTGGTGGGGGAGCCCTTGCCCCAAGTGAGGAGTTCAAGTATCTCGGAGTCTTGTTCACGAGTGAGGGAAGGATGGAGCGTGAGATTGACAGGACGGATCGGTGCAGTGTCTGCAGTGATGCGGTCGTTGTACCGGTCTGTCTTAGTGAAGAAGGAGCTGAGCCAAGAGGCGAAGCTCTTGATTTACCGGTCAATCTACGTTCCTACCCGCACCTATGGTCATGAGCTTTGGGTCATGACCAAAAGGACAAGATCCTGGATCAAGCAGTCGAAATGAGCGGTCCTCCGTAGAGTGGCTGGGGGCACCTTAGGGAAGGGTGAGGAGCTCAGTCACCAGGGAGGAGCTCGGAGTAGAGCCGCTGCTCCTCCACATCGAGAGGGGCCAGCTGAGGTGGCTCGGGCATCTGTTTCAGATGCCTCCTGGACGCCTCCCTGGGAGGTGTTCCGGGCAGGTCCCGCCGGGAGGAGACCTCGGGGAAGACCTAGGACATGCTGGAGAGACTATGTCTCTTGGCTAGCCTGGGAAGGCCTCGGGGTCCTCTGGAAGAGCTGGAGGAGGTGTCTGGGGAGAAGGAAGTCTGGGCAATCCTGCTTAGACTGTTAGCCCGCGACCCTGGCCCCAGATAAAGTGAAGGATAACGGATGGATGAAAACTGTTGTTTCATTTTGTTTTTCAGTTACCAAAATTTTTTTTCATTACATAACATTGGACAAATGGGCACTTTTTTATTATTTTGGCCGTAAGGATCAGAACACAATAGATTTCAGAAAAGACAAACACGGATGTGTCTGACCCTTATCATAATCTGAACCTTCATTGTACGTGGATGTCCAGTAGTAATCAGAGTAATTGCAGACAGTTATTCTTTCTGATTGGCTGATCCTCTGCAGCACTGAGGCTGGCGGTACTGACCCACATCCCAGCTTGGACAGAGGTGGGCCACGGGCAGAGTCCACGTACCGTCCAACCAGGACATCGGCTGCAGGCTCAAACTGCGGCTGCACGCCTAAAGATGGCACTCGCAACTGGTCTGTGAGGAGGTGGAGTCTGTGGGAGCCGTGGAAGCTGGACCCGGCATGTGCACGTTCGACACAGACATGTGGTTACGGCCAAGGAGCTGGAGTGGCCGTCAGTCAGAGTGGTTGTCCTACAACATCCTGGCTGAACGTTTATGCCCAGACGGAAGCTGTCCAGGAACCGTGCTGTACCCATACTGCGCACCCCTACGCCCTGCAGCTGGACTACAGGCAAAACCTCATCAAGAAGGAGCTGGTTGGGTACAATGGAGACATCATCTGTCTGCAGGAAGTGGACAAAGGTAGCCCTGAAGCTGAAGGTGTATTCAAGTAAAATACAATGTAGGCAAAAACCACCTTCAGCGGGTCTGTAAAGGGCGAGTTTGGATTATTTTTTATTTTAAACATGTATTTATTGAGATTTTGTTCTGTTAACCAAGAGAACAAGTTACAAACAAACAACAAGGCACATATAGAGTATATATGTATATAGAATACAAAATATGCACAAAAAGAAACAAGTAATATGACAGGGAAAAAAAACACACAGAATCAATAAATAAGATAATAACTCAAGTAGTGTCATCCGTCCCACCATCAACAGGTATATTGTTATTATTATTATTATTATTATTATTATTATTATTATTATTATTATTCTCAAGGAAACTGTAGAAAATGGTTCATGTTTCCCAAAACTTGTCAAGTCTGTTCTTTGTTGCATAACTTATCTTTTCCAAAGCAAGATACAAAGTCCTCCCTTCAGCCATTGTGAACCAGTACTGGGGAGTCATGTATACATGATCCACCGTTAAACTCCCAAAAAAACAATTATTCAGCAAGGATCGAATGTTTTTGAAAAATGATAAGATCCTTTTGGATAAATATTCAATAAGCACATTTTAGGACTTAGAGGAACTTCTTCCCCAATGATTTTACCAACAAGGTTCATAATTTTGCCCCAGTTTGGATTATTTGAGTTAAGGATGAATGCATGGGTGTTCTGACGTTAGTGTAAACTGATCCGGGTCAGAACAGGGTCTACTGCTGTGGACAACAGGACCAGAACTCTTCAATGCTCTAAAAGGTTTGCACATGTTCTCTTGAGTCTGTGTCAGTTGGCAGGGGCTGGTTTTGATGTCAGTAATTTAGTGCCACGAGAGTTGTACACAGTTGTGTAGAAGAAAAAAACACACAAACAATTTTAGGATGGAGTGTCAGAATGAGGGGGTAAAAATGAGCCAATTTACTGAATAAGGCAAATCTGAATAGTTGAGTTGAGTAAAAGTATTGGATCCCAAGTGCAGTTATGATAGAAATGTCTGACTATGGTCTGTAACTCATCGTGTAGGTGTGTTTACGGACAGTCTGACCCCAGCGCTCGCGATGCTTTTGGTCTGGACGGCGTTTTCAAGCTCAAGAGAAGCAGCATGAAGGACTGGCCACATTCTATCGCAGGTCTGGACCGGGCTGAACAACCAAACGAACCTGTTACTATAGCCTTGGTCTGTTCTGAAAGTGACTGAGCATTTTGTCTTTAGGTCAAAGTTCCGGTTGCTGAGCAGTCATGACATCATGTTAAGTGAAGCGTTGAACTCTGACCCCGTCCACCTAGATGCTGTTGGAGAAGGTTTCTGTCAACCCTGTCCTGAAGGAGAAGGTCACACAGCGCTCCAACTCCCTGCAGGTACAGACCAGTGGACAGGTGAAGCAGGAGTAGATGATCAGTAAAGGTGCCAAATGTGTGCAGGGATTTGGGCTAATGTCAATCCGGGTGAAAAGAACCCTCCAAATGTATTACTGTGCAGACAGACTCAGAGTTACTCTAATGTGTTCATCTCACCTCCACTTGGATGGTCTACTCTGGGATCAGCTGATCACACTGAAGCTGGTGATGATCTGACCAGTGGAGGTATCTACAGAAAAACCCACTGAAGATATAGACCAGAGTCGAAAGGATGTGGGTCAGGTTTATGGATGGAAGGACGTTAATGTCGTCTCCCTTCTCTCATTGTGGCCAACGTGAAGGTCTGGATAACAGCATGAATGAGCTACAGCACTACAACCAGCCACAGGTTGTGCTCTGAGTTCAGTTTGAGATGCGTTTCCTGCCTGTCATCAGCCGGTGGGGATGAAGGCCAGACCACAGGGACAGGACCAACCCACTCAATCTGACCTTCAACACATATGACACTGTAAACCCACTGAATGCTGCTGTTTCCTGTCCCCTAACACTAGGGTGTAATGGTACAGAAAATTTTGGTTTGGTACATTTTTGGTGCAGGAATCTTTGGTTTGATACATTTCGATATGTTTTTGGTACAGTGAAGAAGACCAATTTCATAAATTTGATGTGTTACCTGAAATTAGGAGCCCGACGATTAATCGGCCCACTGATCTCGCAATGTCGCTCACTGCTCCTTTGTGTCTGTGCTGCCCGGAGAGTTAGAGAAATAGTAAAGCTTGTCAGTTTTCACTTTCACTTCTGCTCCAACAATCGCCCCCTCCACACACACATACACACACACCGACAAGCAACAGACCGCTATCCCCCCTGCTCCAATATATCAGATATCGGCTTTTTTTAGCCCCCAGTATTGGTATCGCCATTGGACCCAAAATCCCATGTTGGTTGGGCTCTACCAGAAATATAACTGATCTTCATGAACAATGCCGGCACCACTGCTCTTGTTTTGTCGACTGTCTCTGTCCCTTGACATAACTGACAGGGAGTCCGAAATGCTCCCAAATCAGAGACCTTAAAGAAGATGGAGGGTCTTCCAACTCTGGCTTTGTAATTGAGACGCTGCTCTGAGCTGCCAGTTGGTTCACGTTCATCATGTGTATGGTGATTGTACCACTTAGACATCTGTCTAGGATATTAAATTGCACATGGGTTCCACTAGCGGCCACCCTGCTCATACTGTGTGTGTTCCGCTTCAAGGTTCATGTGGAAACTTAAGGCGAGTGTTTGCGTTCTTCACATAGGCTCCATGTATTGTTTGGTACACCTCCGTATTGTATTGAAGGTCCCGAACTGAAATGGGTGGTACAAATGAGTGCACCATTACACCCTTACCCAAAACCCCCCCAAACCCACTCAAACCATGATTATTTGCAGCAGTAATCCTTCATACACCTCTCCTGCATTTGTTTCCTGCGAATACAGTCTGAACGGTTGAATATCTCACTTATCCAAACCAGTTGTTGTAATGTTATATGATGGTAGTAGGAAAAGGTTTATGATTTATTTCATTAAGGATCACGTTTAAGTCATTGACCTGGGACCAGTACTGGTTCATTAAACCCACATGCTCCTTCTGCCACATGCTCAGTTCCATCCAAGTCAGAACTGGATGTTTGAGCCGATCATGAAAACACATCCAGGACATGACACAATGCAAACTATTAATAATAAATAAAAAATAATAATGTATTGTTTGTGTCTGTCTGATGCAGACACACCTTTAGAAACAAAGATTTTTCCACAAATATTTCATGAGAATATTTGAGATTTTAAGGGTGTCTGACAGCTTTTTCCTACCACTGTATATATTTATAAGTCATTTCTCACCATGTTTGTGTGTAAGTTCTTGGTTTTCCAGGTCAGGGATGATGTCTCCAGAATGAGAGATGGAACATTTTCAAGAACAAAACCAATCCAGTTGAACTTTGACATATTCCGGACTGTGACCATATCTGTGTTCAGTGTGAGATCAATGAGCTAATGTTGTTGATGTGCAGGTCAGTGTTCTGGAGGATGTGACCAAACCGGACAGGAGGGTGTGTGTAGCCAAACAACATCTGTACTGGCATCCTACAGGTAAAAACAGGTGCTACACACCTGAACTGAGTGCACAGCTCTTCACTGATTAGATCCTTTCCTCTAAAGGCGGGAAACATTCGCCTGGTCCAGATGGGCGTGGCTCTAAAACACCTGAGTCATGTGATCAGCGAGGGTTTCACCTGGAGCTGCTCTGGTCTTCTGCGGGTGACTTCAACTCCACTCCCTCCTCAGGTACATCTGCACCTATGGACAGGCATATATCGGACATCCCACTGAGAACAGCTTGATGGTGTTAGTTACAAAATAATCCAAGGAGGGATCAGTAATAAATCATCAAACTGAAACTAATCACATCAAAACAATTCAGGCCTGTTCCAGAACTATTATTGGATAGAATCACTTCCCATCCATCATCATTAATCCAGTCAGTCATACTATATAGTATATTATAATCATATTATAGACATATGGTCCATTTTATAGTCATTATATAGTCATGGTCATATTATATGGTCATATTACAGCAATATTATAGTCAAATTATATAGTCATATTACTGTCATATTATGTAGTCATTAGGGATGCAACGGCACTCCAGGTAAACAGTGTCTGTTTGGTCCGCCCTGCATGGTACAATCTGCCCTCATGGACCGCGGGTTTTTGGTTTTGCAAGCCTGACCCCACAAGTCTCTCTCTCTCTCTCTCTCTCTCTCTCTGGACATGCGTGTGAGCACGCAGCGCGGGGAACCTCCGCCCCCTCAGTGAGAGACAGTGGACAGAGAAGCTTCTTTAGACTCAACACACTTCAGAGTCCTGCACGGGTCACCATTTTTCCAATGTGACTTGGCTGCCATACTTTCCAAACCCGCACCGCCCCATACCCACGTACATAAAACCCACAACCTGGCCCAACCCATGACCTAAAGACATTGTCTACACAGTAACTCACTTTTAAGTTCCGTGGGTACCCAGTGCAGGACTCTGGCACACATACAATACCGTGTACACACTGTGCAAGGCAATGCGTATGATAGGACAACCGTGGCATTTTTATACCGCTGTTTTCTTTTACATCCTTATGCAGAACAGGAATTTATGTTTAAAAAAGCCCCCTTTGAGTCTTATGTGTTGCACATGCCTGTTTTTTAGTACTGTACACAAGTAGTCAAGGAATAAGAAACTTGTTATATTGTTCAGTACAGAAAGTGTTATTTTATGAGTAGAGTGATATAATTTGTTCTGCTTTGAAATTCAGTTTTTGTTGACAAGCAAATAAAAATATAATTTTGGGAGGAAAAAAGCTGTTCTCTTTTTTTGCACAAAACGTACCGAAACCGAACCAAAACCCTGGCCCAAAAACCGAGGTACGGACCGAACCGTGGGCTACCTGTACTGTTGCACTCCTAATAGTCATATTATAGTCATATTATTTAGTTATATTCGTATAGTCATACTTATATTATAGTCATAGTCATATTATAATCATATTATTGTCATATATGTTATATTATATAGTCGAATTATAGCCATATTATATAGTCACATTATAGTCATATAGTTCTATGACAATCTAATATATAGTCCAGCGTTTCTGCTGGTAAGGTTTTTGCCACCGCATTTGCCATCACACCTACATTTGATACAAAAAAATCATCACTGTCGCATTAGACTTATTCTACATATGTATAATATATAATAGGCCTCAAGGCCGGTTCTCGGCGGGGGGGGGGGGGGGGTATGCCCCCATTAAAAAATGTCCTGCCCCCTCAATTAAAACTTTGTGGAGTTTCAGGAGGTAGGGAGAAAGTAAATGAGCTTCACAACAGTGGAAGATGTAGAGGAATTAGTAATGTGTGTTAAGTTTCATTTTTACTTTGCATTACTCATTGTGAGGCACGCACAGCATGGACCACCCTGCCCTGTATACCGCCCCACCCCCCCCCCCCCCCCCCCCCCCCCCTTACTGAATAAGTAGTATGGAACCCGGCCGACCCAAGCACACCACATCAAGAGATCAATTCCACAGGAAACACTGTAGTCATATTACAGTCATTTTATATGGTCATATTGTAGTCATGTTAAATAGTAATGTTATATAGTCAAATTATAGTCATGTTTATAGTCAGAGTCATATTATATTGTCATATATATTGTCATTTTATATCAGGGCTGTACAGTGTGACAGTTTCCATCATATTTGCTACTAACATCATTCAGTGCGAAGAGAAATATGCATCCACAAGTGCGAAGGAGTTGCGCTGGTATCATGTCTAAAATAGTGGGGAAAAACTAGGCTATATCACTGTTTCTTGTCCTGTTTGTCAGTTGTTGGAACACAGCTTCATGAGAGTTATATTTCTAAGTGTGTACTGTCCTTCTCAATCCGAATACAAAAGAACAACATTTCCGGGTAAATGTTCCTTAATCCTTAATCTACATCAGATGTCATTGCAAAGACAAACTGGGCTAATTTTAGGTAAAACTCTCCAAGTTCACTCACTTTATGGTTAGAAGGTAAGGGTTAGTAGCTTTGGGTTAGGCTTAGTAGGTTAGGGTTAGTGGGTTTGGGTTAGTGTCAGGATTGGGTTATTAGGGACCGAGCCGAAAGGTAAGGCCCTCTCACACAGTGAGAGGCCTTGCCTTGAAAGCAAGGCCTTGTTTTTCGTTTGTTTTGATATTATTATTATTCAGACACCACTTTGAACTGAATTTTGACCCCCTAAACATGCTCAAAAACTCACCAAACTTGGCACACATCAGGCCTGGCGAAAAATTTGATAAAATGTAAAAATTAACCCCATAAGTGCCAAAATGTGCTCTCTAGCGCCACCTATGTGAACAAAACCGGCAACAGCCCTAGTGACCAGGAGGAATGTCATAAAGACATGAAACCAATGCCAAAATGTTTGGTGGATGATGCACTACAAATCATCCACTGACAATGATGACCTATCTCCAACAGGAAGTTCGCAATATGCCTTTCAAAATAAAATTTCCAGAACTAACTCAGATGACACCGTTTATCATATTGACTTCTAAATAGCACCAAAAGATAGAGGAACCCTCCTCAACCAAGTGATCTCGCAACTTTTTCAGATCTCCTTAGTTTTTTTTTTCTTTCGACGCCCGGAAAGTTGCGATGTCTGGAGCTCATTTTTCACTTTGGGCTTTTTCCCCCACATGTGACATATCTACCATTCCCGGGACTGACCAGAACTGTCACATGCAAAACATTTTTGAGATAGGATGTGTGGTTATTGATTTATAATTTATTATTTTGATACTTTTCCACTTTAGACTGCATTAGACCCCCTTAACATGCTCCAAAACTCACCAAATTTGCCATGTATGTCATGGCTGGTGAACACTTTGATACAATATCAAAATTAACCCCTTCAGTGCCAAAATGGACTCTGTAGTGTCACCTATGTACTAAAAAACACACAAAAACTGCCCTAGCGGCCAATAGGAATGTCACAGACACATGAAACAAATGCCAAAATGTTGGTCTGATTGAGCCCGACAAATCATACACTGACAATAATGAGCTAACTCCAACAGGAAGTTGGCAATCTGCCTTTATGTGTTACTCCTACGTCCTGCAATTACTGCTTATCATTTCCGATGGTTTCACAAAAGTTACACCTCATTAAATTCCACAAGTCTGCAGAATCCAAAAGTGAAAGAATTTTAAGATAGGACCTACATTATGGAATATTCACAATTTTTTGAAGAGTACTTTTTTTTTTTTTACGTTTCACTTTGAAAAAAATCCCTATGAAAATCTTACTGGTGCATAGTTGCAAGTGTCTGAGGAGGTGTAGTGAAGAGAGCTGCTACCTATTGTCAGGAGGTCCCTGGTTCAAGTCCTAGCCAGTCTATAAATGTTTTTTTTTTTCTTTTTCCCTGCACATTTTAAAACAGGTTTTGATGCATTGTATTGTGGATATTTGACATTTTGCACACATTACAGAGTACACGGAGTACATTTTTTTTTAATAAATAAAAGCCTTATTAAAATACTACAAAATGAGTATTAAATAAATTCTGTATTTTTATGCCAAACGCTCTACTGTTTCTACAGTTTTAGTTCATTAAAAATTATTCTCTCACAGACACAGACACACACACACACACACACACACACAATAGGGGTTTTCAAAATAAAAGCCTTAAATGTGGTAAATCATGACTTTTATGCTCAACTATTTGTATAATTTCAATTCATTCAGACTGATTCTGTCTCTCTCATACATACACACACATACATTTTTCCAAAATAAAAGTCTCATTTAAAGGTGATGATGGTTTTCAGCAGAGGGTTTGCTGGTGTTTCTGTAGGGATGTAAGGAGGACGGACACAAAAGGGTGGGAACTGGTATCGGGACGGAGCGGTGTGGAGTGGAGCTGAGGTGTCAGCAGTCACGGAAGGTGGATTGCCGGGAGGTGGAACGTGTGGTGCAAGGTCCTGTCCAATGCTGCTTGCAGCTTTAACTATGTTTGGGTTAGTGTTAACGTTAGTAGGTCAGGGTTTGGGTTAGTAGATTTGGGTTAGGCTTAGTAGGTTAGAGTTGATAGGTTAGAGATAGTAGCTTAGGGATAGTGGTAGTAGGTTCGGGTTAGTGTTAGGGTTAGTAGGTTAGGGTTATGTGTTTATTATAGTTAGGGTTAGTTGGTATGATTTAGTGTTAGGGATACTAGCTCTGGGTTAGGGTTAGTAGGTTATGGTTAGTAGAGTTTGGGTTAGGGTCAGTAGGTCAGTGTTAGGAGGTTAGGATAAGTAGTTTTGGGTTAGGGTTGGTGGGTTTGGACTAGTGTTAGAGTTGGGTTATTAGGTTTGTGTTAGTGTTAGTAAGTTAGGGTTGGGTTAGTAGATTTGGGTTAGTGTTAGGGTAGTAAGTTTGGGTTAGTGTCAGGGTTAGTGGGTCTGGGTTACTGTCAGGGTTTGGGTTACTAGAAATGGGTTGGGGTTAGTAGGTTAGTGTTAGGGTTAGTGAGTTAGCGTTTGGGTTATTGTTTATTAGTCTGAATAAAGGCCTGGTCCTGCGTCTGTTCCAGGTTAGGGTTAGTGTTAGGGTTAGTGGGTTAGGGTCTGTAGGTTTGGGTCAGTATTATGTGTTTATTTGTCTGAATGAAGGCCTTGTCCTGCAATTATTCCAGGTGTTTTCCAGCTGCTGAGTACATCCGTGGTCCCAGAGTGTCACCAGACTGGATCACGTTCTGGTTCTGAGGAGTCCTGCAGGATGGAGCTGGTGTCAGCTTTCCCTCCCCTGACCAGCGCCTGCCAACAGCCCTTTACACCAACTATGTGGGAGGCTTCCACGGCTGCCTCGACTACATCTTCATCCAACCTGACACCATGCAGGTGCAAAAACAGCTGCTTCTAATACTGTACTCATGTTTTTATTTTAATTTGTACTTAATCTAAAGTGTCTGGAGATAAAATTCAACCATTTCAGGTCCAAACATCACAGAAAACATCTGCTGCAATTAATTTTGTCATTAAATGTTAGAAAATAACTGCAAAATTCCATACTCAGAAGAGAGTAATTAGTTTCAGTCCAAAACCCAAACTTTATTGTCAAAGGGAAAAAAAAAAGCTTCAAACATTGGTTTTGGCAAAGTGTCCAACATGTAAAGAATATGAATCATTGTGTATTTAATAATTACTTATTTATTTCCAACATATGAACAGATCAAAATGGAACTTAAAAATAACCTGCAGCTCAGTTCATTTAGGGTTTTCACTGAAGGGACTGGGGGTCTAAGGGTCTAATGCTGCGTTTCCACTACATGGTACCAGCTCAACTTGACTTGCCTCGGGTACCAGGTAATATTCTTGGAGGACCGTTTCCATTACAGGATACTACCCGACTTTAGAGTACCTGGACGTCATAGTGACGCTGCACATAACTTCCATGACGTCTGCTCAGAGAGTTGCTGATAAACTCGCTCGTTGCATGTTGCCCTGTCAAGCTCACGCTGATCTTTTCACTGGCCCACCAAGGACAGAAATGTATGAACCTCCCTCAACTGACCACAGTGTCATTTTGCAGGCTGTCATCATGGATTAGCCTACTGGTATATTTACTGTAAACTTCCCAAGCTGTTTTTTTTAAAATGGCGTGTCGCGTATAGATGACGCAGTGATGCAGAGACAACTCTTACCAACTAGAAGCACTCGGAGAGCGCAGACCTCTGCCAAGGCTGATCAGTGTGCCCCCCCCCGTTGGGCCCCCCACGCCAAGGAGGTTATGTTTTTGCCAGGGTTTGTTTGTCTGTCTGTCTGTCTGTCTGTCTGTTTGTTTGTCTGTCCGTTAGTGTGCAACATAACTCAAAAAGTTATGGACAGATTTTGATGAAATTTCTGGTCTGCGCCCCAGATGTTATATTTGTTTGATGTTCTATTAAAGATTGGTTTATGGTTTGTATGATTGAATTTCTGCTCATTTAGTGATTAAGTAATGAAGGGCTGAAAGACTTTAAAATGGTTAAACTGACCTATTTTGTATGAATTTGAGGATTTCTTTGTCTGCCTGGTACATAAGGGAGAGGAATAACAACAAACACCAAATAAACCCAGTAACATTAGTGATGTTTTGTATGCAGGTGGAGCAGGTGATCCCTCTGCCCTCCCATCAGGAGGTCACCACCTATCATGCCCTCCCCCAGCGTGGCCCACCCCTCCGACCACATCGCCCTGGTCTGTGACCTGCGTTGGAATCCCTGACCTCTGAGCCCATCGACAATGACTTCATATATACTAGAACCTTGACAGAGTGGAGTTGATGATCGAAACAGACAAAAAGTGTGATTCATTTTTTAAGTGGTGTTTTATTTGAATATCTACATCCTTCAGTGAAATCATGTCACTGATCATCTGTTGGATGAATTTTGAAAGAAGTAAAGACATTGAACTCTATTTTGTGTCAAAATTATATATTCCTTAAGCCTGAATACCCCAGTGATTTTAAGACCATTTCCCAGGATTATGACTTGATTATTATACAACCTGCTAGATGAGCAGAAGGCTAAAAGAATGCACAGGAGACGAGTAAACATGTATAATCTCTTGTTATAGAAAGTGAAGTAAAAACATGTCCTTTTGAGTTCTCACGTCTGTCATGACATCAAATTAAGATGTGTAAAATGTAAAGAGGGATTTTCAAAATAGTCATTACAGGAGGAATCTACATGTAAAGACTGAATTTTAAATGGCTGATGTTATATCTCGTGGGATTTTATTAATATTTCATTTCACAAAGTCAAAGTCCTAATTAATTAAATCTTACCTCAATTTGTGTCTTAAAATTAGGGATGTCCCAGTCTTATCTAAAGATTGGATGGATTTAGTCAAGAGATCGGGTGTGGGGGATGCCCCTGTTAAACAAATGTCCTGATCCCTCAAATTAAAGTTTCCGAAGTTAGGAAACAGAAAATTAGTATGCCACAACAGCGGGAGGTTAAAGGAATTAGTTTCACTTTCATTCCATTGTCTGCTTGTACCCATTTGTGAGGTATGTACAGCAGTGGTGCGCAAGTCCCGGGTCCCGGAATTATTTGGACCCCACCCCGCAAATAAATGAGATTCTTTTGACCCGTCCCAAACCCAACCGTAGGTAACCCGCTGATAGTGCATCACTACACACCCCATATAATCCCTGGACGGACCTGTCCATAGACGCGCTGTAGCAGGGGTTGCAAACATACGCCCCGCGAGCTGAAATCGGCCCACCAAAGGTTCTAATTTGGCCCACAGTATGAATTTGGAAGGCACAAAAATTATACTAAAGTTATTAAAAGTCAAAGATGTCCTACTTGTTTTAGTTCAAGTTCCACATTCAACCCAATTGTGATCTCAAGTAAATAATAGCATAATAACCTATAAATAATGTAACCGAGCGGGCTTTATGCCTAACTTACACTTGGCGAAAGCTAAGTATTAAACAGCACACAGGAGTTTAGCGTGTCCAGTCACAGGTACGGGTTTTTATTACACCATGTTTTTTGTGTCACAACACTTCATTTTTACAACACCGCTTTCCGGCAACCACTGCTTTACGGTAACTACCATAACTCTCGACGGACCAAAAGGGAAGTACATCTCACAAACATAGAACGTCTGTTACAATAATGACTCCAAATTTAAATCAAATTTCATAGTAAAAAGTGGATATCTCGGAAGCGTATTGCATTCACAAAAAAAATTAATTTCGGCTCTGTTTTTCTGAATTATTGAGATAATTATCCTAATTACGAGGAAAAATAAGTTTTTAAAAAATCGGCGCTGTTTTCTGAGTTTACGAGATACTGTTTCCTGAAAAAAAAAAAAAAAAGTTCTGAGTTTATGAGCTACTGTTTTCCGGGAAAAAAAAGCTCTGTTTTTCTGAGTTTATGAGATACTGTTTTCCGGAAAAAAAAAAAAAAAAGCTCTGTTTTTCTGAGTTTACGAGATACTGTTTCCAGAAAAAACAAAACAAAACTGTTTTTCTGAGTTTACGAGATACTGTTTTCCGGAAAAAAAAAGCTCTGTTTTTCTGAGTTTACGAGATACTGTTTTCGAAAAAAAAAAAAAAAAAAAAAAGCTCTGTTTTTCTGAGTTTACGAGATACTGTTTACTGAAAAAAATAAAATGTGGCTCTGTTTCTCTGTGTCAGTGGGACAGTGGTCCCTGGTCCAGGCAAGAGCTCCTTCTATCTGTGCTGCTGAAGCCTCTCGGGGGAGTGTGAAGTTGTTTCCGTTCTCGTAACCGGTTCCGATTACGGATCATGGAACTAGTTTCGTGACAGAAATCCCGGCTTGTGCACGGATCAAGCCCTTCAAGCACACCGGCGCTCGGAGCCTGTAGCCCCCTGCTTCCTGACCGGGCACGCCCGCGGTGATGGGAGTTGGCATTAATGAAGTCACATAAAATGAAATTCACCAGCATTAAAGAAAAAATGCGTCTTGGTGTCCCGGTTCACCCCCCTCCACCCCTGGACAGCTTTCCATCAGGTCCAGGTGGAAGCTATGGGGGTGGGGGCGTGAACTGGGGACACCAAGCGCTCCTCCACGGATCTAGTTCTGACTAATGGTTTCCATCAGGTCCGACAAATAAATGAATACACATTTACACTCTTCTGCTGTGTATATTTTCCTACTTGTGGTGAATGTCATTTTATTTGACTTCATTAATACCAGGACCTGGAGTACGCTGATGACACCATCTGCTCAGCACATCCTACAGTCCAGCTGACAGATGCTCTGGGCAGATACAGTGAAGAGGCACAGAAGCTTGGCTTCCAAGTGAACTGGATAAAAACCAAGCTCATGCATGTCGGTGATGGGCCGGATCCACCTCCCTTGCAGCTTGGTAATGACATTGTAAGAACCTGTGAAGAGCTTTGTGAATTTGGGGTCCATGGTGACAGACAACGGGGACCTAAAACCAGAGATTACCCGCAGAAGAGCCCTGGCAGCATCAGCTCTGCAGTCCTCTCTGAAACCACTCTGGCGGCACCAGACCATCTACCGCAGGACGAAGCTCCGGATCTACAACTCTGCGTCCTCTCCATCCTGCTCTATGGCTCGGTAAACATGGACCTTAAACAAGACTCTGGCTGCCAGACTAGATGGCTTGCTAGCAGGGCTCTCAGAACCATCGAAAACATCAGGTGGCCCCAGCGGGTTTCCAATAAGGTGCTTGGAGCCCGCACACGCCAGCCCAAAGCGTCCAGCCTGGCCACGCAACGTCGCACCCCACTGGTTTGGTCATGTCCTCCGCCTCCCTCCTGACCATCCAACAAGAGCCATCCTTCCATCCTTTCAGTTTGACCCAAGGCCGCAGACTGGAAACGACCACAAGGCAAGCCCACCCCCCAATGGTTCGACGTCTTTGCGGGGCGACTTCCAACAACATGGAGTTACTATGGAGGACGCAGAGCAGCTGGCACAGGACCACCAGCGATGGACAACACTGGTTCACCTGGTCGGCCCATGCACCGGGACGGGACACCCGCCCCATGGCAGGAGTCCTAGTAGTAGTAGTAGTCATTAATGCCAACTCCCATCACCGCGTCGTGGTGCCGGGCACAGGCTCCGAGCGCCGGTGTTCTGTCGAGTTGAGCTGCTCCGTCCACCCGCTCCAGTCCGGCTTACACACCGGGGAGCGGATAGCTGTCCACCTGGACCTGATGGAAAGTTATCTGAGGGGGGGGGGACGAACCGGGTACACCAAGCTGCTCCTCCATGGATCTAGTTCTGACTAATGCTTTCCATCAGGTCCGACAAATAAATGAATGCACATTTGCACTCTTCTGCTGTTTCTATTTCTTTAATGCTGGTGAATGTCATTTTATTTGACTTCATTAATGCCAACTCCCATCACCGCGGTCGTGCCCTGTCAGGAAGCAGGGCTACAGGCTCCGAGCGCCGGTGTGCTTGAAGGGCTTGATCCGTGCACGAAGCGGGATTTCTGTCAACGAAACTAGTTCCATGGATCCGTAATCGGAACCGGTTACGAGAACGGAAACAACTTCACGCTCCCCCGAGAGGCTTTCAGCAGCACAGATAGAAGGAGCTCCTGCCTGGACCAGGGACCACTGTCCCACTGACACAGAGAAACAGAGCCCCATTTTATTTTTTTTCAGGAACCGTATCTCGTAAACTCAGAAAAACAGAGCTTTTTTTTTTTTTTCCGGAAAACAGTATCTCGTAAACACAGAAAAACAGAGCTTTTTTTTTTTCTTCCGGAAAACAGTATCTCATAAACTCAGAAAAACAGAGCTTTTTTTTTTTTTTTTTTTTTCGGAAAACAGTATCTCATAAACTCAGAAAAACAGAGCTTTTTTTTTTTTCAGGGAACAGTATCTCGTAAACTCAGAAAAACAGCACCAATTTTTTTTTTTTAACTTATTTTTTCTCGTAATTATGAGATAATTATCTCATTAATTCAGAAAAACAGAGCCGAAATTATTTTTTTTTGTGAATGCAATATGCTTCCGTAGATATCTGCCAAAACTAATCAGAAAAAAAAAAAAATCGGATCAGAAGCAAAAAAAAAAAAAAAAAACTCCAGATCGGGACATCACTACTTAAAATGTAATTTTAATTTGCTCAGTGCATAGTATTTAAAAAAAAAAAAAAAAAAAGAATAGGCCATTAAATCCAATTTATTTATCATGCATACATTTCAACAGCCTGAGAATAGAATAAAATGAAGTATGGGCATCTTCATTGCCACATTAATGTGGCAGTGTGCACCCTCAACTGATGTATATTTTAAGACTTCAACTTGTAAAACAGAAATGCAACATTACAAAGTGGTCAATGTTTTTACTGTCTCCAGAATACATTACAATAAATTAAGGTGAAATACTTTATTTTGGGAACAATCAAGTCGAGGTTGTTATGTTTTGTCTGTTGTTTTCTGTGTTAACATGGTATGTACATCATTTACCACGGTCACATTTTACAATAGTAACTTTAAATATAAATTATTTTATGAATGAAGTGGCTCCACCATTTTCAACCACAATGTTACTATTTTGAATGTCATCGTGATCGTAATCAGTTTTATATGTTAATGCAGAGGCCTTCGTTATACCAGAGGTCGTTACATTTCCATAGACTCTGTTGTAAATACTGGCAGATGACAGATGGACCTACTTCCAGGTTATGGAGGGGCTGATAGTTCCAACATTGAGCGTAGCACCGTCGGAACACATTCATTCTATTGCAGCTGATCTTGTAACTCCAGCCCTAAGTTAACAAGATATCGTCATCTTTCAAATTATCAAGTGTATTTCTTGTATTATGGACATTTATGTTGTAAATTCTTTTTTTCTTGGTATGTGTGAGCTTTGTATAAATTTATATCTTAAAACAACTGTTATGTTTGATTTACAGCTGTACCCCTATAGTTAGCTAGCTTGACTTGGCCAGCTGTTGAGATTTAACCACTATAAGCACAAATTATGGAGTTTTTAAGTGAAGGTAACGTTAATACAATTTTTGTTATGAGGTAGGTAATGTGCTATTAGGAGGAGAGTTGCTGTACAGCCGAGCTCTGCCAATAAAGTTCATTCAAGTTATTATTCATGAGTTAAAGAGGTGAAACTTCTTTAACTTGGTGTATCCAGTGGTGTAGTCCAGGGTATACGGAGTATACCTACTATTTTTCAGTCAGCATTGGGTATATGCACTTCTAAATCCCCCTGATGTTCAATAGTATCTGAGCCAAATTGCCCATATTTTCCCGTAGGATGGTGAAGCCATGACCCCACCCTACTCAGCCTCTAATTGGCTAGAACTTGGTACCCTTACTGATTAGATTGGTTAACTTTAGACATGAGGACTGATGAGCCAATCAGAGGCAGAGTAGGGTGGGTCATGCAGAGGAAAATATTGCTAACTTAATGCCTGGGCTCTGCTTAGCGCTGGCCACCTCTGGAACCTGATTGGGACACCTCAGGTGCCAGTGCCACCCCAGCTGATTGACAGGTCACTGCACATCTCATTGAAAGACGCACGATCATTGGAAATGCAAACAAGAAAGACAGAAGAAACATCTTTCAAATGAGTGGCACATATCAAAAGAAACCTACTTTCATGGAATACATAATTCTAAGGTAAGTTTTAAGGTGGTTTCCAAATGAGTCACTGTTTTAAACTACTGGTCATATGACTGCACATTTAGAGAAGAGATTTTGTCGCCAATAGATCAACTATGCGAGTAGGCTAACATTGTGAAAGGCTAACGTTATCCTATATTTGCTTCATGTGAATACATTTGACATTCATGCAGTCTGCTTGTGTGACAAACTGCCCTGATATCATCATGATAATTTTATAATAGTGAGCCAATACTACTGATGGATTTTTGGGGTAAATTAAGCAGAGTAGTTTTACATGTCACTATTGCTAAAATGCATTTTTCTCGACTACTACTAAAAAAAGGGCAAAATTGGGAGTATACCCACTTCTCCAGGGACCACTACACCCACTGGTCATCCTATAAGAATTCTGTTGAATTTTGTTTCTGCTAATGTTTAGTTTTGAGTTTAGTGTCCGTGCTAAGCTAGCATGCTAAGTTAGCCGCTTGCTATCCAATCGGTAATGCCAGTATTGTGTGTTATCAGGAGAATAGAGCTTGGCAGGGGCACAGTGTTCACACACACAGCTAACCACTGTTTTCTGCTGTACCTCAGTCCTATAATAGTAAAACTTAATATAGTAATTGTCTATCTCCTTTCGAGTACAATACAACTGCAGAATAAATGAAAGTTGGCACCACTCACATAAATAGTCTATCCAAGCTAACGTGAACCTTTCCCCTCAGAATTTAAAACAGTGATATTTTGCTTTTTTTTCTTCTTTAATGGGATTATGCACTTAAAAAAATATCCTTGTGGTTTACATAAATTACACTGTGTGTATTTTTAGGTAAAGACAGGAGAAAGGTTGTTTAGGGCACTGGCCGTTTAAATGAAAAGAAGTCACATCACACCCCACCCCCTCCAAGCAGTTGACTGTGCACTCTGTCCCATTCAACCACTTGTGTTCATTAATACAACTAACAACGGAACATTTTAGGTAATCAGCTCAAAGTTTGGACATATTTTCAGTATGGACTACAAATAAACAAAATTGCTCACAAACATGGCGTACTCTGAGAAATGTTCGTCTGAAGTCTTGACCTTATATATGCAATGTTATGACGTAACGAGTTATAAAACGTAACAAATAAGAAGGAATTAAAAGAGTTGTAGAAAGCACTTGATTTTTGCAGGATAGAATATAAAGATAGCTTGCAGCACTTGGAGGGTTCAATTTCAAACTTTATGAACTATTAGGGTCCCCAATACACAAATTAAGGTACCAAAGACTGATAAAGTGGGTTTAGCAAATATGGACTCCTTTAAGTTTTCAAAGTAATAAATGCAGTCCTTTCAGTGGTCAACCCCACTACTCAGAAGCATAACTGACACAACAATACAGTGTACTTGTGTGTGGTTTATTTGATATTTACCATACAATAACACACTCACTGCTGTCTGTCCATAGAAGAACATGACAGCACTCGGTCCGTTTGGACTATTCAGGCTTACACGAACCACGTGATCACCGGAGCGGCGACATCAAAGTGTGTCTAACTCTTCTTTAAACGGCTCTATGTTAATATAGCCACGCTGTATTTCTGTAATTGGTCAGAAGTGGTGAGGGGGCGGAGTCTGAGTATGTGGAGTGTACCATAACGTTTCCCGGAGGGGGGGTACAGCCAGAGATTACTTCAGAGACTCTGATCCAGAACGACTGGGCACAGTTCATTTAAACAACAAAGACTAATACTGATCCCAATTTCTACAAAGTGTGCCACATAAACGACTCTCTCAGTTCAGTTTAGGCTGGTTCTGAACTCCCCCGGCACCATCACACAGATCAGTCAAGTTGACTAGATTTATCCGGCTAGACCAGAACCTTTACAACAAAGCACAACGCTTCCCTCCAGTTCTACGTTCTTATTCCTGACTCTCTGTTTTAACACAAGCATATATTTAATTTTTTTTTTCTATCTTTAAAGGTTCCACGCAGGCTTAGGTTTACGTCCTCACCAAATGTAGTCCAGAAAATTCGATCCTACACGTTAAACACCCAGACATTAAAGTAGGAATAAGGATATTACTGTGAAACTCCAGACCGGAAGTGCTTAGCTTACTGTACGGGTGCCTGACAGCTGACGCTGAACCGGAAGTCAAATAGAGAATCCGGATTTGATCGGTCTTACGTGTCATTCAGAGTTTCGGTACTTCAGAAACCTGCTGGACTCCTGTGGGAAACAAAATCGTGGATCTATTCCTGTGAGTTCCCTTTGTTTTTTACACCTTTAATATAAACCAGGACCACAGAAGACCATGTTAAGTGTAAATCCGGGACAGTTTTGCTCTGAATGAACAGTTACAACAGCAGGATTCACGTTTGTGTTGATGGTTCATTAATTCAGACTTAAGCCTGACATTTCATGCGTTTTACGGTGACAGAATATGATTTTCTGTTGTCTGTACCCAGGGTTTTGTACCCTTTTGTCCTCGTTTTTTGCCTGTAAAAATAACCAGATGTAGGGATTTTGTAAATGATTTGTATTTGATTAAATGTGATCAGCTGTTTGGTGAATCAACCCAAACATATTTCAAATTACTGCCACATAAAACACATAAGGAATACAATATGTGTAACCTTACCTGTTATAATATCCCATATTCATATGGCTGAGTATAGTTTCCACATTCTCAGTTCTGGTTCCAATACTGATACTTAAATACTTTAATACTTAAATACCTGCTCTGGGACCACACACTTCATGACATAAAAGTTTATATCCAGTTCCTCTGTACTTATACACACTCCAAGCAGCACACACACAATTTACCAAAGTACCTCAGTGTCGTTAAATTTATGTGGGCAATTTAGGTTAATAGACCTAATCGTTTTTACCATGTTGTGCATTCTCTTTTCGTCTAATAGAATAGAATAGGTATTTTACTGTCATTCAAAATCAAACACCACCTATTATCTAAGTACACTTAGGATGAAATTTCGGTGCATTGACTCAGATAAAGTGCAAAAATAAAGTATTTACAATATATGCACAGGGGAAATCAATGTATATAAATAACAAAGAAAGAAAAACCCGAGCGGACACCAAAGTCTATGTTTAGGCCCTGGTGTTAAAAGCCAAGGTGTTTGGTATCAGTAAATCTCTGCCTTAATCAAACCACAGGACGTTTGTCAGTATCTGAGTCAAATACGTTGATGCTATAAATGGTTCAGTTTCGTATCCATCTTATTGAATTAATGACTCACTATAACAATAACATTTCAGATGTTAGAAGCATCAGAGTTCGACATTTTATCATGTAGACTCAACAAACCAGCTAATGTTGTTATAAATGGCTGTAATTTCTTTGAGGAGCTTCCTGATCACTGTGTCTCTTCAGGCTGGTGATTGGCTGCCTGGCGTTATTGCTGAGGCTCTGTCACCTTGACGACAGCTGCAAAACAACACAACGATGAAAGCGTTGATTCTGGTGGGGGGTTATGGGACCCGGCTGAGACCGCTTCACTCTGAGTGTCCCCAAACCACTGGTGGAGTTCTGCAACAAACCCATCCTTTCTGCACCAGGTGGAGGCGCTGGTTAAGGTACCGACACTCTCTGTGACTCTGCCCACATAACGTCCATACGGCTGGGGTTTTCAGATCCAATAGAACCTAACTCATGCTGTTTTATAGTCATCCTGGTCTACCGTATGGACAGTGAACTCAGGTAGTTCTGTCCTCGTGTCTTTGTAGAGCTCATGAGGTCCTGAGGGGTGTTCCAGAAGCTAGTTATGTGGAAACTGAGTTTATTAACCCTGAGGGAATCTTTGGGTTTTCCATTCTGGACATAGAAGTAAGTCAACTCTGAGTCTGTTACCTCGTCAACATAACCTGCTCGCTGGCAGGTTTTTTTTTTATATAACCCTGAGTTTCATCTGACTCCTCCCATGTCAAACTCATGTTAGACACTGATTGCCCGAACAAATGCCATCCCATAGATTTAGAAACGCAGTTAATACACAGTGGTTTACGATGTACTATCATTTCCTGATGAAAATGTATTTATTTATTTTGAACTATTTGGGGTTGGACAATATATGCTCAGCTTCTTCCTAATCCATATTAGACATGAAGTGTTGTTAAAGAGCCTCAGTGAATAGCTGTACAGTATGTGACTTTTTTTTTTCTTTTTTTGGTTATTACCTTCAATGTTTGGAGTTTCTGTTTAAATATGTAATTTCTGTTTGTCTTTTCTTTACCTTTATATGTTATTCTTACTTATGTTCGAAATAATGTTTATTATTATCATTTCAATCTCACGCTATGTATTAAATCCTAAATTATATTTAAATAATGTTAGAGACATTCTGCTGTAAACTCAGATCAGTGATAAACTTCATTTTGCAGGGTTTCCAAATGTAATAGTTTGTGTAGCTGGAACACACATCCCTGTTACTGCTCCTGAATAAAACCAAGGGGACTATGTTAATAGGAAGTCCTTCCACAGCATCAATGGTCCAGGTATCATCACTAATATGTTGAAAATGACAGTATACGTCACGATATACAGCAGATAATAATAATAATGCCATTCTCTGCACCTCTCTGAATAATGTTTTTATATTTCATCTTTAGTTTCCTCCATGTGTGTTTTCTCCAGTGGGATTGGATCGAAAAACCACTCAGATTTATTCTATTCACCTTTTTTATTCAATCTAATAATGTTTTAACCTACATGCTATAGTTTTAATTAAGTCAAATAATAAAGTCAGTGGACTAGTATATTCCAACGTCCTCACAGACTTTGGCTTCAGTTTTCTCCCATGATGCTTCTGTCTCCTTAGCAGCAGCAGTGTTGCATTTTCTACTGAATACTGCTTCGTATTCTGCATACACTTGAATTATGTTGACAGTGATTACCGTGGTGAATTCAGGTATCGGGGCTCCATTGATGATGCCTTGTTATGTGGTTCGTGAACGCGCCTAACTCTGGGTGAACATACTCAGAGTTGATTGAGCTAATTCAAAGCCATTGTTCTGGACCAGATAATCAGAGTTCTCAGCTCAGAGTAAGTCAACTCGGAGTTTAGGATTAGACTCGTCATTAGACTAGTTTGTTGAACCTTGCTTTTCTGGAATACCCTTCAGTTCAATTCAACTGTGTATCATGTTCAAGATTCCAGATTCCTTTATTACCTCCGCCAGGAGGTATTGTGATCACTTTGCTTTGTGTGTTTGCGTGCGTGCATGCATGTTTGTTTGTTTGTTAGCAAGATAACTCAAAAAGTTATGGAGGGATTGTCATGAAATTTTCAGGAAATGGTGATACTGGCACAAGGAAGAAATGATTACATTTTGGTGGTGGTGGTGGGGGGGGGGGCGCGGGCAGGCAGATCTGTCGTGTTGGAGGTCTGCGCTCTCCGAGTGCTTTTCTTGTTGTGATTGTTTACACAGAGCGTACACAAAAGAATACTGATGCACTTTATAGAGATGGAACTACTGGGAGTAAAGCAAGGGAAACATGCAAAATATTTAAAGAAAATTAAATGGTAAAAAAAAAACAGTAACACCCCACCCCCCACCTCTTTCCCATTCAGTCATGTCATGCATTCACATATTCATATATTCACACATTCACACACATTCATGCATTGGCATATTCACACATTCATATGTTCACACATTCTCACACACTCATGCATTCATACATTCACACACATTCATACATTCATGCATTCACATATTCATACATTCACACACATTCTACATTCACTCATTCACACATTCATACATTCACACACATTCATACATCATGCATTCACATATTCATACTTTCACACACATTCACACGCATTCACATATTCACACACATTCATACAGTCACATGTTCATACACATTCATACATTCACACATTCATACACATCATACTTTCACACATTCATATGCATTCACGCATTAAACACATTCTCACATATTCACACATTCACACATTCATACATTCACACATTCACATATTCACACACATTCATACATTCACACATTCACACACATTCACACATTCACACATTCACACACATTCACACATTCACACATTCACACATTCACACATTCACACATTCATACATTCACACATTCACACACATTCACACATTCACACATTCACACACATTCACACATTCACACATTCACACATTCACACACATTCATACATTCACACATTCACACACATTCACACATTCACACACATTCACACATTCACACATTCACACATTCACACACATTCACATACATTCACACATTCATACATTCACACATTCATGCATTCACACATTGACACTTTTATACATTCACACATTAATGCATTCATACATTCATACCTTGTTCGATGCGGACAGTGCCAGGTCAGTCCAGTAGTTATTACACACTGTTAAATATTCCATGTGTTTGGTTTTTGCAGAGGTAGTGTAATGAATTTCACTGCTGGTGGAGGTATTTGTCCAGTTGGTCGTGAAGATTGAGGTCGTAGATGAGGAGACAGAAGGAAGTTTACTGTGATAGAGTCTGAGATCCACATCCACAGGACCAGTTCAGGTCCAGGTTTAGGTTCAGGTTCAGGTTCAAGTTTAGCTTCAGGTTTAGGTTCAGGTTCAGGTTCAGGTTCACGTTCAGGTTTAGGTTCAGGTTTAGGTTTAGGTTTAGGTTCAGGGTTCAGGTTTAGGTTCAGGTTTAAATTCAGGTTTAGGTGGTTCGTGTGGGTTGGATGACTCCTGGGCTCACCAGAGGGATTAGGACCTGTTGTCAGTCTCATTTATCCATTCTTTGTAGTCACTTCCTTCCAGTTCAGTTCCATCCTAGACCAGACCGCAGTCCTTCCCTCTGACCAATACACTCTTATGGTGAACATTCACACCCTCACATCAGTGGATGTGGCAGAAGGATTAATCAAAAACTAACAAATACATTTACAAGGGCATTAACAACAGTCTAAGCGTTTATCTGGATCTGCTGCAAGAAGAAACAAGCCTAATGACAGTCTTTCCAATAGGTCCATATTTGAACCTGTCCCTCCTCATGTGTCTGTGAATGCCCTCATTAATTCGGATTTCATTGTGTGATTTACTGGACCATATACAACCTTATATACCATATACCATATACCAACACAGTTTATCTTATTTTGTTCATATCCTACATATTCTCTTATTTTTTTAGTACCCATAGAATTGTGGGTTTGTTTTCTTCTTTTTGCTCTAACTCCAGGTAAGAGAAACAATGGTCGCGAGATTTACCAAGAAAAGAGAAAAACATCCCAGCCCAGGAGAAAAAAGCCATGATTGAAAAATATCTTTTTAAATATCTTAAATGTTTTATTTGGTATTTAAGCATCGTTGACTTACTGGAAAATACAAAAAAAAGAAGTCATTAAACTAAAGGACATCTGTGGGCACAGTAGATAGAATATTTTTCACTTTAACTTGTTGTCCTTCAGATCTGGTAGTTCCTAAGTAAATAAAAGGGGGGGAGGGGGCTGGGTACGGCTGACTCCTCTGGATGTGGAGGAACAGCTTCTCCTGAATGGTTGACCTCCCCCTGTCTCTAAGGGACACTTGTCTACGGCCTGTGTCTGTGATCTGGGCCTGTGTCTGTGATCTGGTCCTGTGGATGGTTTATCCACAGTTCATGAGTATGGATGAGGGTTGAACACAAATGGACGGGACAGACAATGCTTAACCTTTAGCTCTTCCCTCCTATGGTGTCAGATGGGAGGGGGTGGTTTCACTACTGAACCTGTGACCTCACAAGTCAACATCAAGGAAACTCTTGGATATATCTACGTGTTTCATCACCATTTAGTCATAAAATTCAGTTTACCCCTCAATACACATTATTAATATCATGTTTAATATATATTTTTTTTCTTGTATAAGGTTCATAAGACCTGAACATGAATGGTATGTGTTTATTATAGGCCGGTGTGGACCATGTGGTTCTGGCAGTGAGTTACATGTCAGAGCTGCTGGAGAGAGAGATGAGAATCCAGGAGCAGAGAGTAAGTCCAATACATGTCCATCACATGTCCAGTACATGTCAATCACATATCCATCACATGTCCGACACATGTTCAATACATGTCCAACACATGTATGATACATGTCCATCACATGTCTAATACATGTCAGACACATGTCCAATACATGTCTATCACATGTCCATCACATGTCCACCAGATTCAGCTATGGGTTCATTCAGACCCTGACCAGTGAACAGTGTTGTGACTGTGTCTGCTTCCTTTGCAGTTGGGGATTCGGATCTCTCTGTCTCATGAGAAGGAGCCTCTGGGGACAGGTGAGTCCACTGTCCAATGTCTGTCTGGGTTCTTCTTTGTGTCATAATACAAGATTAGACATGGTCTGGTTCACATGTGGGGATAAAGGAGGTCCTGTTAACATTTACATCTCCAATGAGGAGAAGAAAGCTAAGGAACAAGTTCCCAAGCCCCGCCCCCCAGAGCCAGGCCTTGGGGGGCCGGGCCGTGGGGTCTGCATCTGCGGGGTCTGCATCTTGGACAGAGGTTGCGCTAGACATTTTTATTGTCCGTCATTTTAACGGATGGGGTTGAAAAAATTCCGTCATAACATATTATCACGTGTCATTTCAAATTACATTTTTAATGATAATGAGGCATATTTAGTAGTATTTAATGATCAAAAACATCTCAATGATGCAGCAACTGGAGTTGCTGCTGGCAGATAAACCGACGTGATATCATGACTCGCACAAATAAACCACTTTTACTTGGTGTGTTATCTGTATGCACTATAAGCTTTCCGTGTGTATGTTCATGCCACGGTACGCACTGAGGGTTATGGTATTGGGTATGTGAACCGGAGATCTTGGCATAAATTGACACACCATCAAATGACGTTTAATAACACATGAAAGGTAGAAATGCATACGTATAGCACACTAAATGCTATAAGAGCTGGTGTATTATTTACTTGTACTTCATTCGCCACCACATCAGTCCCTCTTTTTTCACTGTTTATCAATGCCATCACATTTACTGGGCTTTTTAAAATAACTAAGGCAATGTTTTTCAATCTTGGGGTCGGGACCCCATGTGGGGTCGCCTGGAATTCAAATGGGGTCGCCTGAAATTTCTAGTAATTGATAAAAATAAAAACTTACTAATAATAAAACTATATGGTGAGTGACAGACAATCCTAATACATAACAGACATGACAAACTGTGAAGCTGAAACTGAGGCACTGTGGTACTGTTTATCTTTCAAATGTTCATTGTGGTCAGTTTCAGATGCTGCAGCTCTTTCATAATTCATAGTTTGAGTTATTGTTTGTTTAGTATTAATTGTTAGCTTTGTTAATACAAGCTGGACTGACTGTACATATCCTGACCAAGGAAAATAAAATTCTCACTTTGCGCAGTAATCTACACCTGGCTTTTCTGCCTCCGTCCATAACAATATACATTATGTAGACTAAATGTCATCTAAAATTAGCGTTTATTTGCAACATAGTATAGCAAATTATTACATGTTCAAAAACAAATGACTTTTAACAAAAAAATGTCTCCGTTCTGAATGTCTGGGGTCACCAGAAATTTGTGATGTTAAAATGGGGTCACAAGCCAAAAAAGGTTGGGAACCACTGAATTAAGGAGACTTGGCTGTCTTGACATTTTACACCTGCAAAGTAGCATTTAATTTTGGCAAAAGTCAACTAAACAATGAGACAAGACTTTACAATGACTGATTAATATCCACACTGGCCATCAGCTGGACAGGGGGTCTACTACAGGTGATCTAACGGTGAGTCATTTGAAAGAAGTACTGGTGTTGTATTCAGCATAGAGGTGAACTGTGGCGCTGTAGGATTATATACAGGTAGGATGAGACAGACAGACAGCGATCCTGCAAGCAGGTTCTGTTCAGTGTTGTGTGAAAACTTTCTTTGGTAGATTACCCTGAATATTTAATCCATCAAAATGGACAGCTTTCAGAATTTTCCTTCATCTTTAAAAAAAATTGTTCAATGATTTTTGTATCTGTTGGGATTGGGGTCCGTGCCTGTGGGGTCCGTGCCTGTGGGGTCTGTGCCTGTGGGGTCTGTGCCTGTGGGGTCTGTGCCTGTGGGGTCCGTGTCTGTGGGGTCCGCGTCTGTGGGGTCTGCGTCTGTGAGTTCTATGTCTGTGTCTGTAGGTTCGGTGTTTGGGGTGTGGGTCTGTAAGGTTGGGGTCGGTGGGGTTGGGGTCTGTGGGGTTGGGGTCCATGTCTGTGTCTGTGGGGTCTGCGTCTGTGTCTGTGGGGTCTGTATCTGTGTTTGTGGGGTCTGCATCTTTGGGGTTTGTGTCAGTGTCCGTGTCAGTGGGGTCTGTGTCTGTGGGGTCCATGTCTATGTCTGTGTCTGTGTCCTCAGGTCAGAGTCCTGCACGGGTCGGGTACCCACAGATACCCGATGGGTAACCTGCAAAAACATGCGGGGGCAGGTAAAAAAAATAGGAAGAATTTTCGCGGGTATGGGTATGGTATATAAAATTACACGAAATGCGGGCGGGTAGCGAAGTGAAAAAAGGAAGGAAGGAAGTGAAGAAATAAAGAAGATTCATTGATGAAAACAATGTGCAGGGCATTTAATGATGATGATCATCTGATCTGGTTTGTTTATTTTGAAGTGAGCTTCACCTCTATTTACATCCGGCCAACGACGTCATTGAGCAGTGCAGACAGGTAGCCTGGACTGGAGGTGAAAAATAAAAGCACTGAAGAGGTTGTGACTCAGAGCCAGAGCATCACAATGGATGATATAAAGAGAAAGATAGCCAGTGACGAATATACAATTGTGGACAATCCATCCTGGAAGGCCAAGTCGAACGTTTAGTAGTCAGGTAGGCTGCCGCTGCATAGAGATTCAATCAGAAGAAGGATGTTCTTTGTTCTGATTCATCCTGAACACTTAGGGCCTGATTTACTAAAGGTTTGCGCATATAAAAACATACGCAAACTTGACTGAGCACGCAAAAACACGTTGAAGCTTATCTACTAACAGGGCGCACCGAGGTTTGTGCCTCTCAAATGGGCCAAGCAGCTCACACAACCCATTTAGTGTGTTTGCCCTGATGAATATGCAATATGGGTGTTTCTGCCTGAACGCACAAAATTATTGGGAGGAGTAAATGCATATATTTATTTAGCGCTTGCAATGTGATTTACCAAACCTGAAACTGATTGCAGTGGCTGATTTTGCGTCTATATTTAGCGCGTCTGAAAGGCAGGTTTTAACTTCGCGCAAAATTGGCTGCAGTAGTTGTGGCAAGGAGGAGGAGGCATAGGCACACACACACAGAACCAATCTGTTCTGATCACATCAACATTTTTGAATGACGGAAGAAAAAAATAATAATTTGAGACATATGACCCTCACTTTATGGGCCTGCCCCCCACGCCCGGTCCACCAGTGGTACATCAAATTAGGTCAGGACCGACTCCTGAGAGACGCCTCTCCCTCTCCCTCTCCCTCCCCCTCCCCATCTCCCTCTCCCTCCCTCCCTCGCCACATGTACACAAGGGAAACTGAATGGGATGGGTTCTAGCGCTGCACAACACACACAGAAATAAATAAGCATTTAAGATGAATTTAATCATTTCGTGTTTTATCGTATGAGTTAACATTCAGTTAACAGTCAGTTAACCTCTCCATAGGATGGCAACTCACACATATCAACACATCTCCTCTCGTCAGTAACTGACGCTGAGGGATTTACATGCAGTTCTATAAGGCCGCCCCTCCACGTCGAAATCTGACGCGGAAGGGGTACCCCCTGCGTCAAATGGTGCCGCTACAGGCTCTGACCATTCGTCGATTTCTTACAACTTGGGATGAGACTGTGTTGCGCGCGCGCACGCACGCATGCACGCACACACACACATACACAAACAGCAATGTCCACGGTGCTGTGACTGGGCCCTTGAGCTGCCTATATAGGCACTGATGTGGAGGGTTTTCTCTCATGCCCAGGGACTTAAAAGTTTCATTCATCATACATTCACCATGCGGAGCGACATAAAGAGTGTAGGTATTTATTTCACTAACAGCACACTTCACCACTGACAAACAACAACAGAGAAATACCTATTCACCCTTCTGTGTGGAAAAAGAACAACTTCATATTTATGAGTGCTGACATATCCCAGAGCAGTTTTACAGCATACTGTCTCCATGACAACAACCAATAGCACACACAAAATCCTCATTTAAATAGGGCGGTCTCCAAGACTTTGCACCTGTTGTCATTTGCGCAGGCAATCTTAGTTGATCACCCTGACACGCAAATCAATAGCACGCGCATATTTTAGCGTGAGCAAGTACATTTGTGCTGTTATTTGCGATCTTAGTAAATCAGGCCCTAGTGACAATGTTCCCTCTGTAATTAGCGCATGTTCTTTGACAAATTATGTTGATGGAGACCGACAGTTTTTCTTTTACTTAATTGTTGCACTTTAGGACTGTGTATCGCCACTTGGGCATTTTTTAAAAATGTTTTTATTGCCAAATGCATGCGTCCTCTGTCTGTGAATGATGTACAGTACAGGCCAAAAGTTTGGACACACCTTCTCATTCTTCGCATTTTCTTTATTTTCATGACTATTTACATTGTAGATTCTCACTGAAGGCATCAAACTATGAATGAACACATGTGGAATTATGTACTTAACAAAAAAGTGTGAAATAAACTGAAAACATCTCTTATATTCTAGTTTCTTCAAAGTAGCCACCCTTAGCTCTGACGACTGCCTTGCACACCCTTGGCATTCTCTTGATGAGCATCAAGAGGTAGTCACCTGAAATGGTTTTCACTTCATAGCTGTGCCTTGTCAGGGTTACTTGGTGGAATTTCTTGCCTTATTGATGGGGTTGGGACCATCAGTTGTGTTGTGCAGAAGTCAGGTTGATGCACAGCTGACAGCCCTATTGGACAAACTGTTAGAATGCATATTATGGCGAGACAACCAATCAGCTAAGTAAAGACAACGAGTGGCCACTCATTACTTAAGAAATGAAGGTCAGTCAGTCTAGAAAATTCAAAAACTTTGAATGTGTCCCCAAGTGCAGTCGCAAAAACCATCAAGCGCTACAACGAAACTGGCTCACATGAGGACCGCCCCAGGAAGGAAGACCAAGAGTCACCTCTGATGCTGAAGATAAGTTCATCTGAGTCACCAGCCTCAGAAATCGCAAATTAACAGCAGATCAGATTAGAGACCAGATGAATACCACACAGAGCTCTAGCAGCAGAACATCTCTACAACAACTGTTAAGAGGAGACTGCGTGAATCAGGCCTTCATGGTCAAATAGCTGCTAGGAAACCACTGCTCAGGAGAAGCAACAAACAGAAGAGATTTATTTGGGCCAAGAAACCCAAGGACATGGACATTAGACCCGTGGAAATCTGTGCTTTGGTCTGATGAGTCCAAATTGAGATCTTTGGATCCAACCGCCGTGTCTTTGTGCGACGCAGAAAAGGTGAACGGATGGATGCTACATGCCTGGTTCCCACAGTGAAGCATGGAGGGGGAGGTGTGATGGTGTGGGGGTGCTTTGCTGGTGACGCTGTTGGGATTTATTCAAGATTGAAGGCAACCTGAATCAGCATGGCTACCACAGCATCCTGACGTGACATGCCATTCCATCCGGTTTGCGTTTAGTTGGACCATCATTTATGTTTCAACAGGACAATGACCCCAAACACACCTCCAGGCTGTGTGAGGGATATTTGACCAAGAAGGAGAGTGATGGAGTGCTGCGCCAGATGACCTGGCCTCCACAGTCACCGGACCTGAACCCAATCGAGATGGTTTGGGGGTGAGCTGGACCGCAGAGTGAAGGCAAAAGGGCAACAAGTGCTAAGCATCTCTGGGAACTTCTTCAAGACTGTTGGGAAACCATTTCAGGTGACTACCTCTTGAAGCTCATCAAGAGACTGCCAAGAGTGTGCAAAACAGTCATCAGAGCTAAGGGTGGCTACTTTGAAGAAACTAGAATATAAGATATGTTTTCAGTTATTTCACACTTTTTTGTTAAGTACATAATTCCACATGTGTTCATTCATAGTTTTGATGCCTTCAGTGAGAATCTACAATGTAAATAGTCAAAGAAAGAAAATGATGACAAAGAAAATGCAAAGAATGAGAAGGTGTGTCCAAACTTTTTGGCCTGTACTGTATATGTAAAATATTAGACGTTTATTGATGGCGTACATTTTAGCCAAAAATATACCCCTTAAGGAGACTAACGTAAAGTTGGCAGTAGATTGGCAGATTCAGACTTTGGCCATTAATAGTGTACAAACGAAAGGACCACAAAGCACATATGTTACCTTGTTGTGATCTGGGTTATGCTGGCAACATACTACAACATTATTTCAGCTGAAATGACCCGCATTTAGTTATATCAAAAAGTAATTGTGTTCTTCACCAGGACCGTCGTGCAAGGACTGCTTAGGGACCGTCTACAAAGTGCTCAAACGCAAATAGTGGGAAATAAGCTTTTGCTGAAGGAGGGACATTTTAATTATTTCTTGCTCAATAACTCCGCCCACAAATGGGGAGGAGCCTCTAAACTCACAGACCATGACAAGGATCCCTCCCCCTTCCTACTACAACTCTCATTTAAGGAAATATGCTTTTGCTAAAGAAGGAGGAACTTTTAATTTTTTTTTCTTTTTTAGTAGCTCCGCCCACAAAAGGGGAGGAGCCTCCAAACTTACAGCCATGACAAGAACAGCCCCCTTTCCTATTACAACTCTCAGTTTAGTGAAATATACTATTGCTAAAGAAGGAGGAACGTTTAAATGTTTCTTTTTTAATAGCTCCGCCGATGAAGGGAGGAGCCTCCAAACTCACAGCCCATGACAAGGACACCTCCCCTTCCTGCTACAACTCTTAGTTTAGAGAAATACTTTTGCTAAACAAGGAGGAACTTTTTTAAATATTTCTTTTTTAATAGCTCCGTCCACAAAGGGGAGGAGCCTTCAAACTCACAGCCACCACAAGAACACCTGCCCCTTTTGAGCACTTTGTAGACAATCCCTAAGTGGTCCGTGCACAACGGTCCTGCTGAAGAAAGCAATTGCTTTTTGATATAACGAAATTCGGCTGAAATGATGTAGTATGTTGCCAGCATAAGCCAGATCACAACAAGGTAACATATGTGCTTTGTGGTCCTTCGTTTGTTCGCTATTAATGGCAAAGTCCAAATCTGCTTATCTACTGCCAACTTTACGTTTGTCCTTAAAGTGAGTTACTGTGTAGACAATGGGCCGGATCTACTAAAGGTTTGCATGTATTAAAACTTGTGCAAACTCATTGCACACACAAAAAAAATTACAAACTAATTTACTAGAGTGTGCACAAAGGGTTGCGTCTTTCAAAGGTGCAAAATAGTGCGTCTGTATCCCACTTAGTACGTGTACCACAATGATATGCAATGTGAGGTGTTTACACGCAGTTGTGCATGTGCTGGGAGGAGAAAATGTAAATATATTAATTTAGCACACACAAAGTGATTTTATCAAACCAGGAAAGCAATTTTTGCTCATAGAAACTGCGTCTATATTTAACACATCTCAAAAGGAGGCGCAAACGGGTTGGATGCGTAATTGTGCACATATGGCTGTGGTTAGGAGACATCGAAATGATGAAATGAGGTGCAGAGAATGCATTTTTCACCTTTGTGTGAACATTTTTGGAATGATGGAAGAAAAAAATTAATTGAGACATATGCCCCCCCACACACACACACAAACACACACACCCCACACACACTTTACGGGTTCTCTTTCCACTCCGCTTAAAAAATACGCACCGACATTAGGTTACAGTGGGACTAAATTATGTGCACCTGACAGTCATTCAAACCAACTACTTCCCCACCACACACACACACACACACACACACACACACACACACACACACACACACACACACACACACACACACACACACCTTTAAAATGAAAATAAATGAATGAGTCATGCAATACCTTCTATGACAAACCTCCTCCAACGTTACCTTTCTGTGCATCTACATCATTCAGCGCACTGTTAATGCTGGCGTATCCCAGAGCAGTTTAGCACACGCAAATCCTCATTTAAACAGGGCGGTCTGCAAGATTTTGCACCTGTGACATTTGTGCAGGCAATCTGAGTGAATCACCTGCAAACAGCGGTTCAACCCTACACGCAAAATTCTAGATTGCGCATGCAAATTAGTACACGCAAATTGGAATCTTAGTAGATCCGGCCCAATATGTTTAATCACGGGTCGGGTTCAGGTTGTGGTTCTAATGTACACGGGTGTGGGTGGGTGCGGATTGGACATGAAAAAAAATGCAGCTAGCGGGTTGCGTTGTGTAAATAGCTTTGCGGGTACAGGCGGTGCGGGTTTGGAAAAGTGGACCTGTGCAGGACTCTGCCTCATGTGTCAGTGCTCAGTGGCCCCTTCGGTATCTGATTTGTTAATATTCCTATGTTATCCAGCTCATACACAGATGCACATGTTTTCATTGTTGCTTTAAACGCATTCATTCTTACAGTGACATCTGTCAGTGATGATAATAATGATGATGATAATTTCAAGGTCAAACTCCTCAACCTAAGCCTCTCAGCATTTTGAAATAGTCTATTTTCTGTAACAGTTAACCAACACAAACAGCATCCTCTAACTGGGAATCATGGGTGGCTCAGTTGGTAGAGTGGGTCATCCAATAACCAAAGGGTTGGCGGTTCAAATCCCGGCTCCGAGTGTCCACATGTTGAGGTGTCCTTGGGCAAGACACTGAACCCTAAATGGCTCCCAGTAGGGCCTGGCAGCACCTTGCAGCGCCTTGCATGGCTGGCCTACTGGGTGTTTGACTGTGTGTCTTGTGAAGCACTTTGGGCACCATGAGGGTGTAGAAAATGTGCTATATAAGTTCATTGTCATTCTGTCCGTTTAAAGACATCCAGTAAAGTCCCACAATCCACTGTTATGGATGTGTGTGTGTACAGCTGGACCGCTGGCGTTGGCTCGGGACCTCCTGAATGTTGACAGTGAACCGTTCTTCGTTCTTAACTCTGATGTCATCTGCGACTTCCCCTTCAAAGACCTGCTTCAGTTTCACCGAAACCACGGCAACGAGGGAACCATTGTGGTGAGACAGATGATGTTAGATCGAGACATTTCAATCTGAAACATTAGGGCAACTGAAAATGTGTTTGTGAATTCAGACTTTTGGCCTGCGAATGAACAATGACAATCTGCCAGATTTAACCCATTTTCAGCTCCTACTTTAACCTTGTATTTGTAGTGTGTTGAAGCTTAGTGTGTGTGTGTGTGTGTGTGAGTGAAGGGTGACACGGGTGGAGGAACCATCTAAATACGGCGTAGTGGTGTTTGAGGCTGACAGTGGACGCATTCATCGCTTTGTAGAGAAACCTCAGGTCTCGTCTCCAACAAGATCAATGCTGGCATGTACATCTTCAATCCCAGCATGCTCCGCAGGATCCAGGTCAGTGTGTCACCATGCATGTTTGATACTACTACCACTACTAGGTTCTTTAAAGGACTAGATGTTGCAATCCCTGGTGTTTGCACTACCTCTAAGTCAGAGTTCTTGATGGCTGCTAAGAGGCTTAACCAGCAGGACACATCTTCAGTTGTGTACCTCAATATCGCGGGTGGGTTTTGGCCAATTACCACAATACACTCTCTCCTGAGGCAGGCCCACCACAGGTTGATCAGCCTGGGTGTGTGTCCCGCGGTTAGTTGTTCATTTTAGCGGCCCAGATGGTGTCGCTCCTCTTCAGCCACACCCAATGGCTTGTCCTTTCAGCGGTGTTGGCCAGCTCTTTGATGGCTTTTTGTGAGCCTGTTCCCTGATTCCAACCTCCTTGAGTAATAATAATAATAATAATAATAATAATAATAATAATAATAATAATGATGATGATGATGTATAATTGTACATGAAGCTGCAGTTGGACTAATGTCATCATTATGTATGTTTAATCAACAGTAGTTAGTCACATTTCATCTTCATAACAGGCTCATCACAGCCCTATTCTATTCTATTCTATTCTATTCTATTCTATTCTATTCTATTCTATTCTATTCTATTCTATTCTATGTACCTTTACACTTCTGCCTCTGAGCCAGCCACTACTAATCCGAACCAACCAGTACTAATCAGTACCAATCAGTACTTATCAGAGCCATATCGGACTCAGTGCACCTCTCCATCTGGACTGTAGAACCCATCCATGTCTATCCACAGTCATCCAGTTAATACCAGAGGCTTGTGTTGGTCTGTGGTTGGTACCAGATCAATGACCTGTTGATGGGTGTGTGTTTGGAGTTGACGTGCTGTGTGTGTGTTTTCTGCAGCTCAGACCACATCTATAGAGAAGGAGGTGTTTCCTGTCATGGCGGGGGAGGGGCATCTGTACGCCATGGAGCTACAGGGTAATGTTAATAAAATAATTGGTTAGATTTCTATAGCGCTTGTCAAGGGCACCCAGAGTGGTTTACATTATTGATCCATTATTCATCCACTCTCACATTCCCACTCTAGTGGTGGTAAACTACGTTTGTAGATGGAAGAGTGGCTGCCAATTCATGTCAGACAGCCCCTCTGACCACCCAACATTCATACACCAGTGTGAGTGACACTGGAGGCAAGGTGGGTGACGTGTCACAGCACATGGACTAGGACAGAGTGGGATTCGAACCGCCAACCGGTCCCATACAACTGAATATCGACATTAATACACAAGACCAGCACATCTGAACACATTATCATCGGAGTGTTTTATGTGTGTCTAATGTGTGTTTTCATGTGTGTGTTAGAGCAACAGTGAAAAATAATATTTATTTGACGGTGATAACAAGAAAACAGCAAATATCAAACCATAGAAGGAATAGAAAATGAAGATAAAGGTTGATGTGAAGTTTAAGTTGATTCCAGCTGGACTCTTATTTTTTGTAATGTCCATTATTTCTGTCACAGATAATAATTAAAGTTATACCTACCGATCTGGCATGTCGCGTAGCACTTAGTAAAATTTGAACATGAACAACCTGCCTCCCTCCAAAGCTTTCCCCCTGCCTGACTGCTGAGACTCCCCTCCTCCCCTGACGCACACGGTGGGAAACGGAGGTGTCACAGTATCAAAATAAATGAAAATTAACATTTTTGAGTTTCAAAACCTGGTGGATTTTTTTTTTACATTTGAGTTTGCCACAAGCTTATTAGGAGCATTTTAAGATTACAAAAGAAAAGTGTAAAAATGCCAAATTGTACAGTATAGCTTAAATGCTGGGTTTAAGAAATATTTTACTGATTCAAATCATTTTTTTAATCGGAAGGCACGGTATTGGATTTATGCCTTTGAGTCAAACTTTAACCCTGTTTGGCACTAAAACACATGTATTTAAAAAAAAAAAAAAAAACACAAGTGTAAATACTCAAGTGTATTCATGATAAATAATTAACAATACACAGAGTTAAAGGGTTGATATTGAATCAGGTATCAACAGCCTGGTGTTAATAATGGCAATATAATAATGACACAAATCATCTGTCTAAACCAGTCTAAATCTGTCTAAACCAGTCTATACCCGTCTAAACCATCTAAACCAGTCTGTCTAAACCCGTCTAAATTTGTCTAAATCTATCTAAGCTAGTCTAAACCCATCTAAACCAGTCTAAACTGGTATAAACCAGTATAAACCCATCTAAACCAGTCTGTCTAAACCAGTCTAACCCTATCTAAACCCAGTCTACATTTGTCTAAATTGATCTAACTAGTCTAATCCCATCTAAACCAGTTTAAACCTGTATAAATCCATCTAAACCAGTCTAAACCTGTTGCTTGTGTCAGTGACCCTGGTGTTGATATGTTTCTAGCCCGTCAGATAACCTCACTAGTAACAGCAGTGGTTTATTGTTGGAGTTTTACGGTGTTGCTCTGGTTTCTGCAGCTCACAGCTCCATCAGACGTAAGTGTTGGACTCCTGTACATCCTATAGATGCATCCGTAGACCTGCACCCATACTGAAAGAACCAGGCAGAGGAAGACTTCAAATTGTGTTTAGAACAATGTGTCTGTGTCTAAAACACGCAGTCTGCATTTATAGCCATGGCCTACATGTAGGGAATGACTTAAACAGGGGTTATTCATTAATAAAGCCTTGGAAAGTTATATTAAGTTGCACATTTTGCAAAAAAAAAAAAAAAAGTGTCATTCCAAAACTATTGGCCATGACTATAGTCTAACTACTAGAAAATAGATATTTTCTTTTTGCTTGTACAAATTTTTGCAGCTGCTCATACAAAATATATGTGTGTGTGTGTGTACATACAAAAAACATATAAGTAGAGTAGAAATGTGGAAATAAAAATAGAGCAGTGATATGAAATGAAATGCACTTGGACTGTATGAAAACAACATTCATGTTCTATATGTCCCAGGATTACACCAGATATCAATTCATTCATTCATTCACATGGTCAGCGGTTTGATTAAACCTTACAATGTTATGTGTGTCACCAACTGATGTGACAGTAAAACTTGTCTTGTTTTCATGATGACTGATTTTTGCCTCCTTGTGTCTGTGTGTTATCCTTTGCACTGTTTGTCCATTCTGTCTGTCTCTCTGCAGGTTTCTGGATGGACATCGGTCAGCCCAAAGACTTCCTCACAGGTATGTGTATGTATCTTCAGTCGCTACGGCAACACACACCTGACAGGCTACGCACAGGACCAGGTTTCCTTGGCAACGTTCTAGTGGTGAGTACAATTTGTTCAGGTTAAAACTGACATGAAACTACTTCCTACTAATATCTGTCCTCTGTGTCTGTCCTTTGTGTTTGTTCCCTGCATCCATCCTCTGTGCTTGTCCTCTGTGTCTGTCCTCTGTGTCTGTCCTCTGTGTTGTTCTCTGTCTTCTGTGTTTGTCCTCTGTGTCTGTCTTCTGTGTCTGACCTCTGTGTCCATCTTCTATGTCTGTACTCTGTGTCTGTCCTCTGTGTTTGTTCTCTGTCTTCTGTGTTTGTCCTCTGTGTCTGTCTTCTGTGTCTGACCTCTGTGTCCATCTTCTATGTCTGTCCTCTGTGTCTGTCCTCTGTGTTTGTTCTCTGTCTTCTGTGTTTATCCTCTGTGTCTGTCTTCTGTGTCTTTCCTCTGTGTCCATCTTTTGTCTTTATCCTCTGTGTTTGTCCTCTGTGTCCATCTTTTGTCTTTATCCTCTGTGTTTGTCCTCTGTGTCCATCTTCTGCCTCCGTCCACTGCAGGACCCAACGGCTCAGATAGGTGAGAACTGCACCATCGGTCCAAATGTGAGCATCGGCGCTGGCGTGGTTGTGGAGGACGGTGTGAGGATAAACGCTGCACGGTTCTGAAAGGAGCACGAGTTCGATCCCACTCCTGGTTAGAGAGTTGCATCGTGGGATGGAGCTCCTCTGTGGGCCAGTGGGTGAGTCGCCATTGTTACCAAACCAATACACTCATTTACTGAATTAAAAACTAATGCGCAGGACAACACAAAAGCAAACAGAAATAACAAGAATGAAATATATTTGAAGAGTATGGAACAACAATATGACAAACACGTTGTTCAAACATAAGGGTGTCCATAGTGCATGCGGGCACCAGGACACCCTAGGCTGTAGGTTGGTGATTCCCTTTGTAGTTATTTCTTCAGACCTGCGGCTGTATGTCTTGGACACTCAGGTGAAGAGAAGTGCAGAACTGTCAACTGATCACCATCTGATGGCGGGGAAGGATGCCGGTCAGACCTGGCGGACCCAACGTACAGTGAAGGTCTACTGGGAACGCCTGGCAGAACCCTCTGTCCGGGAGATCTTCAACTCCCAACCCCGACAGAGCTTTAATCACATCCCAAGGGAGGTTGGGGACATAGAGTCTGAATGAAAACTTGGGCATGGGAGGAATTCAGTGAGACCATGGAACTTGACTAGTGGTTGGCCTCGAAGAGGTTCTGGCAAACTGTCAGGTGACTCAGGCGGGGCAAGTGAAGCTCCACAAATCCTATTTACAATGGCAGTGGAGTTCTGCTGACCTCAACTGGGGACATTGTTGGGTGGTGGACAGAAACACTTCGAGAATCTCCTAAACCCTGCCTTCACACCTTCTGTGGTGGAAGCAGAGCCCTGGGACTCAGGGGCAGGCTTGCCATCACCTGGGCTGAGGTCTCAGATGTAGTTGGACAACTCCTTGGTGGCCAAGCTCTGGGGATGGATGAAATCCATCATGAGTTCCTGAAAGCTCTGGATGTTGTGAGGCTGCCTTGGTTGACACACCTCTTCAACATTGCATGGAGGACAGGGACAGTACCTCTGGATTGGCAGGACTGGGGTGGTGGTTCCCCTTTTTAAGAAGGGGGACCAGAGGAATATGTTCCAACTATAGGGGGATCACACTCCTCAGTCTCCCCGGGCAGGCCTATGCTAGGGTACTGGAGAGGAAGAGGCCGACCAATAGTGGAAACCCTGGATTCAGGAGAAAAAATGCGGTTTTTGACCTGGTCTATACCCTCCACAGCTCCTAGAGGGTTCATAGGAGTTTGCTCCTCCAATCCATATGTGTTTGTGGATCTGGAGAAGGCATTTGACCGTGTCCCTCAGGATATCGTGTTGGGGTACTGTGGGAGTATGGGGTCCATGGCTCGCTGCTACGGACCATTAGGTCCTTGTATGACAGAAGCCAGAGCTTGGTCCACATTGCCGTTAGTAAGTCAGATTAATTTCTGGTGGGGGTGAGACTCCACCAGGGCTGCCCTTTGTCACCGATTCTGTCCAGAATTTTTATGGACAGAATTTCTAGGTGCAGCCAGGGGGTGGAGGGGGTCCAGTTTTTGGGGCCTCAGGGTCACATCTCTGCTTTTTACAGATGATGTGGTCTTGTTGGCTTCATAAAGCCTTCACCTCCAGCTTGCACTGGGGTGGTTCACAGCCAAGTGTAAAGCAGCTGGGATGAAGATCAGCACCTCTAAGTCCAAGGCCATGGTCCTCAGTCGGAACGGGATGGAATGCCTTTGAGAAGAGTTGCTGCCCCAAATGTAGGAGTTTAAACATCTCAGGGTCTTCATGAGTGAGGGAAGGATGGAATGAGACATTGACAGGTGGATCAGGGCAGTGTTGGCAGTATTGCAGACACTGTATGGTCTGTTGTGGTAAAGAAAGAGCTGAGCCCAAAGACAAAGCTCTGCATTTACCAGTGGATCTCCATTCCTACCCTCATCTATGTTCACCAACTGTGGGTAGTGACCGAAAGGACAAGATCACAGATACAAGCGGTGGAAATGAGTTTCCTTCACTGGGTGTCTGGGTTTTCCCTCAGAGATAGGGTGAGGAGCTCAACCGGGCGGAGCTCAGAGTAGCACCACTGCTCCTCCATATCCAGAGGAGTCAGCTGAGGTGGTTCATCTGGTCAGGATGATCCAGGATGCCCCCATGGTGAAGTATTCCGTGCATGTCCAACCGGAAGGAGACCTCTGGGCAGACCCAGGACATGTTGGAGGGATTATATCTCTGAGCTGGCCTGGGAATGCCTTAGAATCCCCCCGGAGGTACTAGAGGAGGTGGAGGAGAGAGAAGTCTGGGCTTCTCTACTTAGGCTGATGGGCCCGTGACCTGGACCTGGAGAAGAGGATGAAGATGGATGGAACCTTTTAATGAAACAGTGGTTTTGTAAATTATACTGTAACGAATAGTCAGCTCATAATCACATAATTATTAGTGCATGTCACGACTGAAGAAGAGTGTGGTGTAGACCAGGCCTAAATGTAAAGGCTCATCAGATAACTTTGGTTATGATTTGGCACTATATAAATAAAACTGATTTGATTTGATGTGAATACAGCCATGAGGCTTCCTTTGAACTGAACATTCAGAGGTTTTCAGTGGTATTCAGATTCTGTCACATCTGTTTGATTCATCCTCATATTTAGTCAGTGACAAATGACAAAATACTAAGTAACATCAAAACTTGAAGATATATTATTTTAGATTAGATTAGACTTTATTAATCCCACAATGGGGAAAGTCACTGGTCAAGGCAGCAATAGAATGAAGTGCAAGAAGAAGTGTACAATAGTAATAGTAATAAAAAAGCTACATATACTATATACATATTTACAACAGAGAGGAATTGCTATATTTCCTGATTTTAAATAATCCCACCCATCAGATGTTTTATTCTTCCTTTGGGTTTTTTGATGACTACTGTTCCTTTAACTCTAATTGTTGAACTGTCTTTTATTGATCGTATATTTGTCCAAAGCTGTAACCTGACCTTCCACCGTTGAGGAGTCGAGGTCTTCCAAGCCCAGAAGGAGAAATCTGAATGATTAACCCTTGGATGTTGTTTGTCATCCATGTCCCAGGTCCGTATGGAGAATGTGACGGTGTTGGGGGAGGACGTGATCGTTAATGATGAGCTTTACCTCAATGGCGCCAATGTCCTGCCTCATAAATCCATCAACGAGTCTGTACCAGAACCACGGATCATCATGTAGTACCAACAGAAGAGACTGGAATACGAACTCAACACACACCATGTGCCAGTGACATGGGGGCTGTGTGTGGTGGTGGGGGTCTGTGGTGGCGGTGGGGGGGTGGGGGTCAGCCGGGGTTCAGGTCCTCGTACTGGACTCATATGAAGGGTTAGGGTGAAACAAAGACTGAATGGACAGATGGACCACAGTGGAACCCAGTGTCCCTTAGATTTGATCTAGAAAAACACAAACACAGACCATCGACTGGAGGTTGAATATGTGTTCCACTGATTGTGTCAGTTTAACTCACATGGACTTGGTTTTGAACCACCGTTTTACACCTACCAACGTGTGTAATGGACGTATGTTATATTTAGGGTTAGAGGTTCATATATATTCGGATTGACTATGCATTATTTTAGATCAGCTGCATCATGAACAGGCCTTAAAGGATCAAATAACGTGCATGTATGTGTTCTGGCAGAGGCTGTTGTCATGACAACTGGAACAAATAATCAAAGAAATGCAGTATTTATCCCAATTAAAGCTGTATTAGTTAATAATTTTGGCTTAAAACAGGCTAAAAAGCACCGCCCTCTGACATTTGAGGTGGGGTTTATGTTTTATATGGTGAACACACACACACACGCACACACACACAGTTTTAGCTCCACTTGGTCTCGAACAAATGTAATAGTCACAAAAGGTTAAAGTTGGTGCATGTAAATCTAAAATGTCCCATTAAACTGAAAGTATAGCAGCTTATTGATGATATAAATGTGTGTAAAGTCACATTAATTAATGCAGCTTTAATCTGTATATGTTGAGTATTTTCATTTGGTGTTAATATTAATATGTTTGTTGTTCTGATTAAATGCCTCGATGCCAGACCGTCCAAAGTCCAGCTGATATGACACATACTGCAGTTTGTCGAATGTGTTTACTCATATTAATGTCACATATTCAGATGAAATATGTTTCTGTGTGTTTTGTTTGTTTCATCTACAGATTAGTGATGTTTCTCAAAAAGTCTAAAATCATTGTTGTTCAGACAAAAGGAAATAATTCAGAGAACTTCTCTTTTCTTACATGAAATATTAGAATAGTCATAAAGTCCAGATGACATGGGTTATTAAATCATATGATCTCAACGATGCTCATTTTCCTGCAAAGATGTGCTATTTTACTCTGACTATATTCTAAACCTTATCTTTATAATAATGGTAGCATTAGTTGGTTTAATAAACCTGGTCCATGTCTGTGGACGTTCCATCTGTCAGTCCACATCATCACTAATGAAAACCTCAAATATAATATATGGGCTTCATTTATACTGTTAACACAACACAAGTAATACTAATATGAACCCATTTATCTGCACATTTCACTGATCCTCATGGTTTTACATCCACTTAAGTTTATAGATTCAGATTCAGGATTGGACACATTTTCAAGGTTTATTGTAACCTTGAAAATGTGAAGAATATTTGTGGATTTGACTAAACTACAAATTGTTTTCCATGTTGTAAATGTTTTTATTTTGACTGTTTCTTATACACCCTCCCCCCATTCTTCTAATAGTTAGTTTAAAAGGTTCCATCAGAAAGAGTTGTCTTATTATGTCAATAGTAGAGATTAAACAGATCAAGATTTTATACTAAAGGAGGTTTAACCCGGTTGATGGGGATGTTTATCCAGTTTATGGGGACGTTTAACCCGGTTAATGAGGAGGTTTTATCTGTTCATGGGGAGATTTAACCCGGTTTTTGAGGAGGTTTAACTCAGTTTATGGGGAGGTTTATCCCGGCTGTATGAGGAGGTTTAACCTGGTTGTAGTTAGTTCAGTTTGATTCTTTGGATTTGAAAGGGATTCTCTTGTTCTCTTTTATTCTCTTAAATTCATTAGTCACTGAATGTCTTTTATTTTTATTTTGGTTTATTTTATTCAAACTCAGTATACTGGCGTACAGTCTGGAGCCACAGATGGATTCTTAAATATATGAGTGATATAAGGGAAAATCTGCATCCACAAGTTTGGGTTTTAAATTTTTTCAGGTTTAAAACCTCAGAAGTCCAGACTTCCTGTAGAATAATTCTTATTTGGCTTTTCAAAGTCTACTGAATATGATTGGGAATTTCATACAAACCCGTCAACTTCTTTGTCTTTAATATTGAACATTTGTTTTCTGGGTTTTAAAACTCAGACCAGAGTAAGGCTGGTACAGTTGTCAAATCATGTGATAATAAAAGCTGGAAGGAATCAATGTGGGTATATGTTCTACAAACCCAGAGGAGTGAAGGAGACCACTGCTTCCACAGGGGGCCCTGCTGCTGTATCTCTGCAGGAATGAGACATCTTTAACTTTTAGCTCATCCTCATTCATTCAGTTTCTGAACGGCTTAATCCTGGGGGAGGGGGTGTCATAGTTTCACACTACAGGTGATTTAAACCAATTCACCTTGTGAACACGACGCACAGAAGAACCTCCCCACCCCTGCCGGCTGTGTTGGAGTCAAACCCAGGACATTCAACAAGGGTTCAGTTGAGTTCATATTTCTTCATATAATGAAAACGCTCAATACATTCCAGAAAAACAAACGCTTGGCCTCAGTAGAAAATAGAGAGAAAAAAGGATTACCCATTAAAGACCCAGTGGTACTTTTTGTGGCAGTTCTCAAATGGATTTTTCTCCATATCTAACCTTTTATAAGTGATTTATTGCCATTTATTGTAATATTATCTGTTTAAGTTTTTCCAGTGTAAATTATGTATTTTCCTGTATGTAACTCACTGATCATGTAGATGTTCATAAAAGCTCTGAGTAAATTCAAAGCTTATTATATCAAATTGGGGAAAAAACTGAAAGAGTGACTTTTTCAGCAAAATTATCACTGACTAAACATAAAGACAGACGTGTCCATCCACTGTCATTTCTCAAACTCCATGGGTTTATTGGTGAATCAATATTGTAGAAGAATGACAGTGTTTCCATGTTCACAAAGGAGCCTCTGAACATCCAAATGGGTAATATCTGATGACCATGAAAAGATGACACACTGCATTTTACACCAATTATTCACATGTATTGATAGCGGCCATGGCTCAGATGGTAGAGTGGGCTGTCCAATAACCGAAGGGTTGGCGGTTTGAATCCCGCTCTGTCCTAGTCAGTCTGTTGTGTCCTTGGGAAAGATACTTTACCCTCCTCCAGTGCCACTCACACTGGTGTATGAATGTTCGGTGGTGGTCGGAGGCGAATTGGTAGCCACGCTTCTATCAGTCTGCCCCAAGGCAGCTGTGGCTACATATGTAGTTTACCACTACCAGAGTATGAATGTGTGAGCGAATGAATAATGGGTCAATAATGTTAAAGCACTTTCAGTAACCAAAAAGCGCTATATAAATCTAATCCATTATATTAGTGGATCAACAGGTATACACATTTTAGATAAGATGCTTTTGGTCAAAGGTGTGTGTGTTTGGGTTAAATAAATAATTAATTAATTAATTAAAAAAAACACCATTTAAAACTAGTACATGGCTGTTTTAATAGATTATATTCTAGTACAATAATACATACATAGAATGCAAAGGTATTATGTGTATTTTAACATAATCAATACACATCATGAAGCATCATATTAGAGAACATTGACACAAATGACAAAATTCAAATAACATAAGGAGTTAACAATAGTTAATTGCTCTTTTTTTTGGCCTTTTTCCAAAAAAAAAATTTAAATGGGGAGGGTAATAGAACATCATTTTCCAATAAATCCTCAGGTAGTGAAGCGGCAACTCTGATCCCCTTAAACATGTCTGATATAACAATAATAATAATAATAATTAATAATAATAATAATAATAATAGCAACAACAATAACTAATAATGAAAGGACATCCCAGTCATTTAGATGGAAAAGTGAAATAAAGGTTTTCAGATTCACTTGATCTTTTTTATCAGATCAAAGCTTAGAAAACTCTCATTGTTTTAGCTGCAGATACAACAGGCCTTCACATTTACCTTTTATTCTTCTGCAGTATATGTTTAGACACACAATATTAGGCCAATTATCTACGTTTTTTAATGACTATTTATCGGGTTTATGTCCCATGTATCCTTGTGGGTTTTATGTTGCTATTTTTCAGAAAACTGGTTAACTACAAACCCTTGACTGAGACTAAAAGTGTCCAACTGATAAAAAAAAAACACTCAGTCTCAGTATGTGTGTGTGTGCTCGCATGTATGTCACTAGGTTTTGCTGATATTAAGAGGGTTTTGGATATTGATCTGTCAATTAGAATGAAAAGGATGTGGCTCAGACTGAAACAATAATCACTAGTTACATGTCCTTCCACCTTTACATTTGTTCCACTATTTTCTGCATTTGGACTTTTTGTGCAAACGCTGAAAACATAAAACACAGTAATTATACATGAGTGAGAATGTGAGAGCGACTCATGAATAATGGGTCAATAATGTAAAGTGCTTTTGGTGCCTACTTCCCTCCTTCTCCCCCTCTCCCCCAATCACTCTCTATCTCTGTCGCTCTCTCTTTTCTCCTCCTTTACTCTCTCTCTTTAACCCCAACTGGTCAAGGCAGACAGCCATCCTTCAGGAGTCTGGGTCTGCTCCAGGTTTTCTGCTTGTTAAAGGGAAGTTTTTCCTCGCCACTGTCACAGTCACAAGTGTTTACTCTGGAGGATTCTGTTGGGTCTCTGTAAATTGGCTTAGAGTCTGGTTTTTGACCAATTCTATGTGTACGGTGTCATGAGATAACTTTTGTTATGATTTGGCACTCTATAAATAAAATTTGCTTGTTTGATTGTTTGATTGATGATTGATTGATTGATGGAAAAGTGCTACAGAAATCTAATCTATATAGTATTTATTATAAAACTGAAGTTGATTCCAAATGGGAATTTGAAGTTGCCAAATGTGTTCAGGTACTGAACCCTGTACATGTGAAGGTTTACAGTGTGTGTTGGTTTGGTCAGGATGGAAGTGTCATTGGTCTCATGAACGTTTTGTTCTGGTCTCAAACACACAAAAAGAACAATCCAGTTTTACTGATGCCTTTAAGTTCACCTGGTTTTTTCTGTGTTCGACAAAACTCACCAAGAGGAAATTGAGGAACAGACTCCAGCCCTTTGGTTGACGTCCACTGAGCCACAAACTGGAAATTTGCACAATGTGAGGAGGAGGAGGGTTCTCTGACATTCCTATTGGCTGAGGGGTTTTGGAGGCCAGTTGTGATTGGCTGTCGCTGCAGCAGCAGGGAATCCCTGAGGACTGAGAGGCTCCGTCTTTGTCTCAGAGTAAAAACACCAACAGTTGGGTTGAGCTGGGCCTCGCTGACCCAGGTACTAGTTCAGGTTTGGTGGATGAACAGGCAGAACACTGGGAACTCTGGGAACAGGAAAAGCAGGCCAGTGGGAGTGTTTTACCCTTTAACTTAACCGAACATTCACAAGTGTTGCTGATAAGTGCTGATAATTCCAGTCAGGGGCAAGTTGGAGCAAAACCAGGAGCAGAAGAAACCAGTTTAGCTCAAGTTTCAGAGGCAGGAGAAGGAAAAGGCTGAGAAATCTGAAAATTCTGACAAATCTGACACATCTGGAGGCTGTGAAAACTGTGACATCAGGACGGAGGAAACCGCTGCAGACAGTAACAAAGGTGAGTTTTGTTGGTGTTTGAAGAGAAAGAGGCAGAAAACTGAAAAAAGTGAAAGAGCTGTGGGTTGTAAGTCTAGACAGTTAAATGACAGAATGCTGTGAAGGTGGAGCTACAGGAACTGCTGTGGGCAGGGCCACAGGAAGTGTCAGGAAAGGAATTTAAAGAGTGACTGTTCTGTTGTACAGGAGGAACAACGCACAAGTAGACGACAACTACACCAGCTCAGCCATGGAGAAGGTAAGACACACACTCACACACCAGCCAGAGGTCACAGCAGTAACCTGGAGGTCAGAGGTCATGCTGTCTGTTTCTTTAACCTGTATTTTAATTCTATACTCCCTTCAGTCCATTAACAGATGATGTCATACACCTGATGATTTCATACTCCAGATGGTGTCATACACCAGATTATGTCCTGTCTTGTGTTTGTAGAAGCTGATGCTTTCACAGTTGTCGCCTTCTGGAAACTTTCAACATGTGAATAATTTCTTGTCTGATCCAGTCCAGTCCTCCAGTAAAGCCATCCCTCTTCTGAGAACATTCGTTTTACTGAATAGAATTTTTTCTGGCCTTAGTGATGTTCATATGTACGGGTATGTTTAAAGTGATCATTTACTGTTTGACTCTGAAACCCCGCCCATTTGATTCAGTTCTGACTTTTCAACAAAACAATTTTAGCAACTACAGTTTTATTTCCTACATCTTCTAAAACCTGTCTATCGTTCAGTTCTGTAACGCTTCCAAAACCTGAAAGAGTTCAATGAACAAGTGCACACATGTTTATAACACTGAGTGTTTTAGTAATGTTGTGATGTGAGTCGGTTCTGTCTAAACCTCCTCCAACACCAACTTATCTGATTCAAAGACATGATTGTCAAAAGTTTGATATTCAGCCATCTATTTGATATTTGTTTCAGTCCAGACTGTCATACTTACATCAAAATACAACAACACAATTTCTAAAACTGTTCAATCAGTGCTAAAGTGGGTAAATTTACCTAAATATCCCAGAAATATTCCCTGGTCTGGTCCAAATGTTAGTCCTTTTTAGTCCTGGTTTACTTTGTGCTATGTGTTGCTGAGGGTCAGAGGTCAACCAGTGGCGGATCTTTAAGGTTAATTTAATCATGATTTCACTATTTTCTTCATGCATTTTACTTTATTAGAAACCTGATAACTGTTGAAATAAATCTTTAAGTCAAAATATAAATAGAAACAGTTACATTTGAATGTGGAATTGAGCATAAATTAATCATAAAGTCTTGGCAGAAGTTTGACCTCTGACCATTCCACACAATCTGTGTTTCCACTTTAAATCCTCATATGATCCATCAGTCCATGTCCATGCCATTATTATTATTATTATTATTATTATTATTATTATTATTATTATTATTATTATTATTATTACTATTATGACATACTACCAGGGCTTTAAGAGCATCAGGTACATGTTTTACTTCTATTTTTGACTTAACCCTTACAGGTATGGGAGACTTTCGTGACCAATTTTCATCAAATCTGTAAAACCTCAGTCATAGCCTAAGTATCATGAATCTATAAGTCTTTCTGTGATTACTCACCTGAATCTCTTGCATTACGGTGAACAATTTTGAAGTGCCATCCACCATAAACAAAACCATTTGTTTACAAACTGAGCCGGGAGGTCACTCAGGCATCTAGGAATTTTGTCGCGACATGCATTGTGGGAAGCGAAGGCTCGCACAGCCACCTGACAGCAACAGCTGGAAACAGACACGACGCGGAAACGGCAGGAGTTCTCTTCCCTCTATACATATTCCTTCACCGTAATGCAAGAGATTCAGGTGAGTAATCACAGAAAGACTTACAGATTCATGGTACTAGGCTATGACTGAGGTTTTACAGATATGATGAAAAATTGGTCACGAAAGTCTCCCGCACCTTTAAGGGTACCATACAGCTGATGTTGGGTCAGAGCCTAGGTCATGAAAAGTAGATAACTTAGAATTCCATTAAAAGATAAATATATATGTTGATTTAATCTTTCCTTCTCTGGAAACTGTTTCATCTCGTACTCGTCACTTACATATGTTTGCCTTGACCATGGGGTCCCTGAACGCACCATTAAACAAATGACCAGGACCAAATGGGTTTGCGGTCCAAACAATAGTTAAATTATCTACAAAATGATTCTTTCATTTATTGATGTACAGTGCACTTTGGCACAACTGAACAGGGAAAGACAGACCAAATGAAATAGAGGATTTTTACCACAAAACAGGGAGAAACAAGACAAAAGTCAAGCAGCTTTTCACCCTGAAACTACCACGACTGATGAATTTAGAACCACGTTATTTACATAATATATGGAAAATACACTAAAATTATTCAGAATTGAAAGATGAAATAATAGTGAAATGGTGAAAACAGTGGAGTTGGATCTGTCTTCAGCCTATTTCACATTCATTCTTAAGTTTCAAACAATATTTATTCTGCTTCCAGTGGGTTTGGAACGGGTTGCTTTTTCCTTTGTCGATGGTCCGTAAACAGGGACCTGATCCGGTTGTCATGGATACAGATCCTCCTGTGGTTCAGACGCTGATGGTCTGTTCAAAGGTCACATCAGTGGAAGGTCTGGGGTTTATCCCCACCGTGGAAAACCTGCCATCACCAGGATGGAAATAACCTCCACCGTACAAACATACAATGGAGGATTACAAAGAACGATGAACGTCCACATGACTGTCAGAGGAGGCACAGCAACAACACAACAATACAACAACACACAGCAGAGAAGGACAATCACACTAAGAGTCATTCATGGACTTTATACTCATGAACACAAAAAGACAAAAATGGGATCAAAACTTGTCCGAAACAAAATTCACATCTTTACATTCACAGCTTTTTCACCTGACAAATATTTGTATAATCAATACTATTTTATTTCCTGTCCGCAGTTCTATCATGTCCATACTGTTGTGGTGGGTTCGGGTACACTAGTCAGCTGGACCTCTGTAACCTCTGCAACCCTGTAACCTCTGCAACCTCTAGGACCTCTGTGACCTCTTTGACCTCTGTGACCCCCTTTGACCTCTGTGACCCCTGTGACCTCTGTGACCTCTGTGACCTCCAGCCTCTAGTCTCCCAGTGTTTCTTACAGTTCCCCTCATATCTCCAACATGTTTGGGATACCTCCACCACATACTTGCCTTATCATGCTTCTAATATAGAGACTCACATTTCCCTCTTTCATAAAAAATGCAGCTTGACTCCACATGGGCTCCAGATGGGCTCCAGATCCTGCCAATGTCGCTGTGGTTTATCAGAGTAATGCCGACACATACATCTACATCCACTGTTATATTCACAGCAGGTTCTGAAACTAAAGACAAGACATGAAGGAGAAACACACACACAAATGCAAATGTGTGATGCATGAAAATGTGAAAAGTTTAAATTCTTTAACCCCTAAAAACCCAAACATCCACCATCGACCAAAATCAATGATGCAAATGTTTAATTCCTATTGATCCACTAATCCAGTGTTTTTCAACCTTGGGGTTGGGATTCCACATGGGGTCACCTGGAATTCAAATGGGGTCACCTGAAATTTCTAGTAGTTGATAAAAAAAAAAACAACAACTTACTAATAAAAAATATATGGTGAGTTGAGAGAGACAATCACAATACGTAAAAGACATGACAAACTCTGAAGCTGAAACTGAAGCACTGTCCACTCAAGCACCTCTGTCCATAATAATATATATTATATAGCCTAATGTTGTCTAAAATTAATGTTTATT